>NC_056736.1:111283863-111473863 GCF_019279795.1 Protopterus annectens | reverse complement strand
AAACTGCCTAACAGTGTCTTTTTTACCTGTAGACACGTTTTTTTTTACCTCCAAAACCTTAACAACCATTTATCTTGCAACCTGCAATTGCATAACAGTGTCTTTTACCTGCAGGCATGACACTTTGTCTTAGAACCGTAGCAACCATTGAGTTTTAAACCTGCTACTGGATAACCAGTATCTTTTTCCACCTAACTGAACTCAGAATATTATTGTCTGCTGTTTTAGCAACATAGTCTCAGCATTACTATAGGCTTTGCTTTTGCTGGCATGTATTTATATTTTGCTATCCCTAAGGCCTGCCTCAGCTGACTGTCTTTATGTATTTAACTGAATGTAATAACTGTATTTAGCTGTAGCTACTGCCTTGGATAATTCTCCTACCTAGGAATATTGTTTTATTCATTGCTATTTGACACAAAAATGGTCTCTGACTACTTTAAGCAAGTGTTGTTTTGCTTAGCACCTGTAATCCTGTTGCCTAACTATCGTTTGCATGTTGAATTGATGTATGAAGTTTATCATAACTTGTGGGCCTTCTACTGCACAACTGTTTCCACCTTTCATTTTTCCAATTTCTCTGCTTCCTTATTCTCTCTCCCTCAGTGTACACTTCTGTCCCTTCTCACTTTCTCTCCTCCTCCCACCCTACTCTGTATAATTCCATCCACTACTCTGCATTTACTTCTTCCTGCACTCTCCTTCTTCCTATTTTCCCCTTACCCCCATTTTTAACTTATTGTTTTTTTTCTCACTCTCCTTTTCAGTTGCTCCCCAGAGTGTTTTCCCCCTTCTTCACTGAGCAGACAGGAGATCCCTCCTCTCAAAGAGAAGACGTCCGTGGACTATCTGCTTGAGCTATATTAATTTTTCTGGGACCCTATCTCCCTTGCTAAGGAGACTCAGTGTATGTAATCTCTTATATATGTTTTTTCTAGCATCTACCTAACCTTGAGCAGCATTCTACCTCGGTGCATGTGAAAGTAGCTTACCTCTGGTCACTGCACAACCCCCCATCCTTGGTTTACAGTCTTCTCCCCATAATTACCTCTATCTAATCTCTGTAAACCTAACTTCTCTGTGGAACCTCTTCTCCTCTGAGTGCACCTCCCTCCCTTTTCCACTAGGTGGCAGCATACCCCTGATAAAAAGAACAGCAATAATCCCTTCTCCCTGCTCCACTAACTTTCTCTGCCTAAAAAGTGTCTCTGCCCTACACTAAAAAATCAGTAATTTACCTCCCCACACTTATGCACATACTTTTAGAGAGTTTTTCACTAACCAAACATAAAATCCTAGTTATTAACTGTAAAACAAAGTTTATAACCATATACCTGCACCCCTGCTGTAGTTCTCCTTCTCCAGCCTCAGGTCAATGATTGTTTTTCGGGCCTTTCTCGCCTCTTTGGCTCTTCCCGCTCCATTCGCCCTACGGGCTCACTCCGCTCTCCTACCCTGCCCCCAATTCTCACCCGCCCCCAGTGCTTCTACATTTATCCCCCTCCTACCAGTCCCTCCCTCTCCACCAACCAGTCCTGATACACCTTTCCACCTCCCCTTCCTCCACCCTACCTACCTCTCTGTACCACTCCCCCCACACTCCTAACATCACATCACCCTCTTTTCTATCACCTCTAACTGACTCCAACTACCATGCTCACCCTTCCTCCCAATGTCCTTCTCCTCTCATCCTTCCCCTTCCTTCTATTATCTCTATACCAAATCACCTGCTATACTGATTTCCATTTACTCTCTCCTCCTTTTACTCCCCAGCACCACCTTACTTCCCACTACCGCAACATCTCAGCTTCTTTAGTTCCCTCCCACCCTATCCTTCTCTTAAAAATAAAACTTTTTCCAAGCTCAAATAATAACTTCAAACATAAACCAAATCTCTACCAGCCTCTTCTATCAAAATACAAAACTAATAAATACATTCCCCATCCCACATACCTTTACTTAGCCTGCGATATTCACCCCAATCCAGGTCCTAACTTCTCTCCTACAAATCCCCCATGCACCAACAACAAATCCTCTAACAAAAACCTCAAATTCCTCACTATCAATGCCCAAAGCTTAAAAAATAAATTAACCATCTTCCATGTCTGGCTCAATCACAACTCTCCTGACATAGCAGCTATCTCTGAAACCTGGCTAAAAACCTCACATTAATGACTCTGAATTCCTTCCTCCAGGATTCCATTCCCTCCGATCTGACCGACCTAACAGAAGAGGTGGTGGTGTTGCTCTAATCTACTCCAATCTCTTGTCCTAACTCCTTACCCTAACCCTATCCCTGCTTTCAATAACACTGAACTTGTAATTGGCATACTAAAAATAAACAACCATAAAAGCATCTGCATTATTTGCCTCTATATTTCCTCCTGGTAACAATACCAATACACTGGAAGACATCCTTTCCTGGACTTCCTCCAATATTAAGCTAGAAACTTTAATTTTGGGAGATGTAAATATTGACTGGGGAAAAATCATTAACCCTCCCTAATCCCACGATAACCATCAACCTATTCAACTTCACTCAACTTACTAACTCCATTACTAGACCTAACAAAACGAATCCCCCTGGCACCATACTTGACTGGATCCTAGTATCTCATCCAAACAAAGTTATAAAATCTGGTGTCACTCCTGACCCATTAGGAGACCACCTCCCTGCCTTCTCCATTCGAGCTACTCCCACCTCCCCACACTCTCACCACTACATTCATACTCGTAACCTATCTAACTTTAACCCTACTTCTTTCTCTGACTCTCTTAAGCTAACTAACTGGAACCCCCTAAAAATACTACCATTAGATGAAGCCGTTGACTATTTCACTTCTACATTCATAACTTTCCTTAACTCCCTAGCTCCTATAAGAACAAAAAGAGTTAAAACAAATACTACCCCTTGGCTCACCAATGATACAAAAAAGATAATGCTAGAAAGGGATAAAACCTGGAAAGCCTACTTTAAACACAAGCAACCTGAAATCTTCCTTAAGTATAAGCAGTTGAGAAACCTTGCCAAAAAACAAGTCATTAGAGATAAAAAGTCTTACTACATCAAACTACAAGAAAACCATGCAAGAAATCCAAAGCAATTCTGGAATTCTATTAATTCCCTCCTTAGGCCAGGTACAAAAAATAACCCTTGTCCTGATACCAGCAAATCTGACCTTAAAATAGCCTCCCTATTCAATTTCTTTTTCACCTCTTCCATCGCTGAGCTAACCAAGACATTCACCAACAATAACCTTCCTCCCCTCCCTGCTCAGTTGTCCGTTCCCTTCTCTCCCCCCTCTCTTTTGAACTCAGTCCTGTATCCACCGACCTAATAAAGAAACTTCTCTATAAACTAAAGCCTTGCTCCAATGCCCCTGACAGCATTCCATCCTCCTTCCTAAAAATAGCTTCTGACACTATTGCTCTAACTATCAGCATCCTAATTAATAGGTCTTTACTTGAATCCTATGTACCTAAACTATGGCGCACTGCTTTCATTCTTCCTCTCAACAAGGGTGGCAAAAATTGTAATGTCTCCAGTTTCCACCCCATAGCCATCCTCTCCCCTATCTCCAAAATCCTAGAAAAATGTATCCACCTGCAGCTCTTGCCATTCCTTACCAAACACCAACCACTCTCTCCTATCCAACACGGCTTCCGCCCAGGACACAGTACTAACACCGCCCTTCTCTCCTTCTTGCACTCTGTCAATTCAGCACGTGGCTCTGGTAATACAGTATCTTCTGTTCTACTAGACTTATCCAAAGCTTTTGACACCATCTCTCATGCCCACCTTCTAAACCACCTCTCTAATCTCAACCTTTGCCAAAAAACTCTTTCCTGGTTCTCCAGCTACCTTTCAAACAGGTCCCAAGCTGTGAAATGGGGCCAAGCCACCTCTATTTTCCTTCCTAGCCCTACTGGAGTACCCCAAGGTTCCATACTCGGCCCGTTACTATTCAATATCTTTATTAATGACTTCCACAAAGCCATTACTAACACCAAAATTGTGTAATACACTGACGATTCCACTTTGATCTGCTGTGCCTCTAACCTAACAGAGGTCCAAGCCCTAACACAAAATGCCTTCTCAACCACTGAAAACTGGATGCTCCAAAATCATCTCTCTCTAAACGCAAACAAAACTAAGATCCTCCTTTTCTCCCCCTCTAAATTCTCCTCTCTTGATAAAAACTCGTTTCAAATCACCAGCCTTAACAACTCCACTATCGAGATTGTACCGTCCACCAAACTTCTTGGTGTTACAATTGATGACCAACTAAAATTTAATACTCATATCCAGCTAAACATCAAAAAAACTCACATGAAACTTGGCTTACTGTATAGAAACAACCACTTCCTCTCTCCTCCCACCAGACTAACTCTTGCCTCTACCTACCTCCTTCCCTCCATACTGTATGGTGCTCCCCTGCTCACTAATTTATCATCCACACTTACCTCCAAATTGGAACAATGTTACAACAAAATCTCCAGATTTGCCACTAATGCCAAATCCTCCTCTCATCACTGCACCTCCCTTCACACTCTAAACTGGCTCGAACTCCCCAATCAACTTGACTTTCTCCAAATCATCACAGCATACAAATTATTGTTCCATCCTACTAACTGCCCTTCTCTTTCTAATATTCTACAACCTTATACCCCCCTTAGATCTTCTCACCAAAACCTGATCACCATACAAAAACCTAAGCGCCCAGCAGGTCAGCTTCTCTTATCCTTTACCCTAGCTAAAAAATGGAATGCCCTGCCCTCCACACTAAGGACGTGTACCAACCTTAATAACTTCAAAACCCAACTTCATTCCTACCTCTATATAAACAGGAAATGCAACTGCACTCTTCAGCCCATACCTCTCAAGCTATCTTCCCCCTTCTCTCCAGGCTAACCTCTTTACCTTCCTAACCTCTTTTAAATATACTTAGCATAGGTAACTAAATAGTAAAATCTTGATTTTTATGCTATAAGCCTGTTTTTTTCCTCTTGAACAAAATAGAAATCGTTAGTGTTTTTTTCTTTTTGTAGCAACCTGTTATTTGTACTGCAAACTGTCTTTGAATTTTCATGTTATTAAACTGTTGTTTCCTGTTGGAGCTTTTCTCCCCGGGCCTCCACTGAAAACAGGCCCCCAAGCCCAATGGATCTCCCTGGTAATCAAACTGAAATAAATAAATAAATAAATGAAGTACAAGCAAAAACTAAAAGTCTGTGGCTGACAACGTTTGCTAATGACTGCAAACTGGGAGCAGTCATTGAATCTCCAAATGATGTTAACATCCTACAAGAGGGTCTTACACAAGCAAATGATTGATGCCAAAGTCATGGCCTTAAACTCAATGCAAAAAAATGCATTATCATCCCTTTTGGTAAAGGTGATGTTTCTGCAAACTACCACATCAATAGCAACACCTTAAGTATGCACTCAGTGGTGAGAGACCTGGGTAGACAGGTAGACAGCAACCTTACCTTTGACCACCATGTCTCCACACTGGTAAGAAGGGCATTCTATATTGCTCATATCAAAATTAAGGGTATTGCCTCCAGAAAAAAAGAAGTTATAACCTCCCTGTACTCTTCCCTAATCAGGCCAATAATTGAGTACAATGCCCCTTTTGGTATGTACCTTTCCAAGCACCCGCAGCAATTGGAGATACAACAAAGTTTTCTCACAAGGAAAAGTTAATGTCTTCAGCATCTGTCCTATGTGGATCATCTGAACTCACTGTCACTTTATTCTGTTTCATATAGACTACTCAGAGGCAATCTCTACCTTGCATATAGGGCAATCTCTGACCCGGCTTTATTGGAAATGCTGCATTTTCACAAATAAAATGGTACACAGATTACTTACTCTAAAGACCTTAACCTGGTATGTGACATTAATAGAACCTGCTTTATGGGCAGATTTGCCTCCCAAATGTTACCACATCTTTGGAACAGACTCCCACTTCATGTCAAACACAGCACCTCATTGGTCCTCTTCAAACACAATCTGGACAATTGGATGGGTAACTGTAAATTCACCCCAAGGGTTCCACCTGTATCCCTCTTGGACAGGGGCGATAGGTGCTGATCATAGAAATAAGCATAGAACTTGACTAGGCTTGTAAATGCCCTAGGGCCTAGTAACTTCCTATGATTCTATGATCCTATGTGGTAGGCTGGTATAACATTCTTAGTTTCTGGTGATTTTTTTTTATTGCGTGCTGAATGTGCAGATCTTATTTCAACTTGTCATCTATTAACATCCCTAATAGGTTAGTGCATTTTATAACTGGTTTTAGTATGGAATTTAGGGAAGAAAATTAATAACTTAGCTGTTTGGGGTTTAACAGTAGTTGTGTAAAGTGGAGTCAATTTTCAATGGCGGTAAAATATTTTTGTGTGATTTTTTGAGGATGGCATAGGCTGTCTATGGAGTAAATAATGGTTGAATCATCTGCATACTGGATTAAAGAGGCTTGCTGTGAGGAGTTATCCAGATGGTTAGGAAACAAGTTTGCCACCATCCCTGGCTTAGCTGATTGTGTTTGTGAAGGTTAGGAGGCAACGGTTGTCCTGGTTTCAGGACAAAATCCATATTGTGTGAGAGTGGGAAGTTGCTCATGAAGACTTTTCAGAATTTTAGACAGTTGGGACAATATAACTGTAGGCCTAAAGTTTGATTATTCAGTTGAGCTCCCATCTTTGTGGAGTGAACTGATGTATGTATATCACATATTGACTGTGCACTATTAAAATATTATAGGGACACCCATACATGTTCTCCACCATTTGGTCCATCCCTACTACTATAGCATAACATCGTACAAAGGTCTATATTATTAAAAGCAGCATTGAGACATTGTCCATAATTTGTAGTGTTTTTTCCTAGTTTTATTTTGCTTTGTCCACATCTCTGGAAGCCAACGTTAGAAGGTATTGGGTACCAGCTGAGGTTCTCTAAAGATATATTGTACATCTGAATTGATATTTGTTCATCTCCCCACTCCTCTTAGGAGAGTGGAACTGTATACCCTTTGATTGAATAACAAAACAACTCTGGCCCCAACAAAAATATTCACCGACTGAAATGAAACAAGCAGAAAAATAGAATATCTTTATTTCTCTCTAGTGCTTCGGTGTTTCCACCTTCAAGGAATATCTAACATACAAAATGCAAAATATATGTTCTTATATAGAACTTCTAATTGATAATACACACCCCTTAATTACAAAATTATATAATTATTTAATACAATCCCATCTTAAAGTAAACATTTCCAATTCAACTCATTATTAAGCCCTGTGGGTGTCATGGTTTTATACTTTAAAATAAAAATGCTTTCTTTATACAACTTTTGTTTCAACACACTTTCATCATCGCATAAACATTGCACACTTTCTAAAACAGTGCCTTAGTTAGGAGACTAAGAGAGAATTCCGTATTAGGTTGATGGAACATGTTAGGGATGTGAAAAATAAGAGAGAAAATAAAATAATTGCTTCACATTTTAATACATTTCATAATGGTGATGTGTCTTTGTATTATCAATTAGAAGTTCTATATAAGAACATATATTTTGCATTTTGTATGTTAGATATTCCTTGAAGGTGGAAACACCGAAGCGCTAGAGTGAAATAAAGAGATTCTATTTTTCTGCTTGTTTCATTTCACAGTCAGTGAATATTTTTGTTGGGGCCAGAGTTGTTTTGTTATTCTGTGGAAGAAGGAGAATTTGTTGTTTTTACTGTATAACCTTTGATGTCTGTAACTGTTTGAATTTATCCTTAACTTTTTGTCTTTGATCATAGTTTTACTCTGCTTCCTAAATGTACCAGCAGGAGGTTTGATGTTATTGCAGCCTTGTTGCTGCTGTGCTGATAACATTTATGGCCTAAATTGGTTTCTGCAGCCATACAAGGCTTTATTTATGTTAAAAAATCGATTGGATGACTTTGCTACTAAGATATCAATGTACAAGGACACTGATGTGTTTGTCTATGAACCTCTGTGAAGGGACAACAGGAGATGCACAGGTAAGTTTAATATTTTAAAAGTTGATTTTGTCATTTCTTTTTGCTGCCTCATGACTTTCACCAACCTGGCTGCCTTATGGTTTCCTCATATTTGGTGTTTACATTACTTGGGAAAAGTAAATTGTTTTTTTTTTTTTTTATTTTTTTTACATGTTTTCCTTTTGGTTATTTAACACTGCAGCATGAATGCCACGTGGTTCTGTAGTGTGTGTGTGTGTGTGTGTGTGTGTGTGTGTGTGTGTGTGTGTGTGTGTGTGTGTGTGTGTGTGTGGTTGGGAGTTATGGTGGCCTTACAGCAGCAGCATTCCAGGAAACTTCATTTAAAATCAGAATCTTTACTTATTCTTATACATTTTTATACCCTTTGCATTATTTTCCAGCTTATTTTTATCTGTTGTCCACCTACTCTTCTTCGTGTATTTAAAGAAGCTTTTATGCCCTCTTTTTTACTCTTAGCTAAACTCTTCTCTTTATTTTTGCTTTCTTCCTAACATTTCAAATCCCCTTTGAATCACTGTTTTCTTTCCCAACATCCTGTTAAGTCTGTCCATTGTCTTTTATTGGCTCACTCACAGAACATTTGAACCATGTTACCCTCCAGCTTGTCTGACTTTCTCTTTATTGCTCCATTCATTCTCATATGCCTTTTAGTTACCCACCAATGCTTGTAAATTTGTCTGTACTTCCTCACTTCAGTATGCATATGCTTACACAGAATATTATATTTATAAAGTAGCAGAAAGTGTTATAAGAACTAAGCCAACACTGGAATGGAGAAAGGAGATTTTACCAGTATGGTAAACAGGGGTATACCAAATAGACAAGACAGGGCTACCATTTACTGGAGAAAATTAACAAGTGAACCAAGGTATTATGAGGAAATAAATCGAGACAGAAAAAAGGTAACAGAGTGGGATGACGTCAAGCAGAAGTTTAGACTGCAGGCTAGAGACTGCCTTCTAGGGACTGATAGTCGAAATAGGCAAAGAATAAAGGGTAGGGGAGTGCTAAGTAAAAAACAGTTTTGTCTGGAACAGAAGCTGCTATTAAAACAGGGTATTTGAAAAGGGATATTTAGTAGGGCATATAAAATGCTTTATGATAACTATGCAAAATCAATCAGGGGAGGTTAGAAAAGATTGGAAGAGAGACTGGGAAAGGTATTTACCAAGGAATAATGAAAAGACATCTGTATGGCGTCCAAATATGGAACAAAGCCCAGAAGGTCTCAGATTTTCACTTGGAAGTGTTTCTACAGATACATTTATATCTAAAGCAGATTATTTTTTTTCCCTCAGGTAGATAGTAAATGTTGCAGGTGTGATAGGAAGGAGAGAGGTAAATTGACAACATGTGCTCTGGGACTGTAACCAGTTGGCAGATTAAAAAAAAAATCACTACAAATCTTTCCTGTCAGAAATGGAGGAGCAAATAATTGTAACAGAGGAAATAATTCTTTTGACCTGGAACATAGGCTCTCAATTGCCTAGAAATAGTATGACCATACTAAGTTTAAAGCTACTGGCTGCCAAAAAAGCAATACCTAGAAATCAGAACTTAAAATCTAATCTAATTGTAGTTGAAGTATTGAATATTGTAAAGGAGATAAAAGAACCAGAGGTGAGATCCTTAGAAAAAAGAAAAGGCAAATTGTATGGAAGTAAACTGAATCTGTAAGAAAAATACATACAGAATAATGTTCAGGAGGAGGAGGAGGAGTGATGTGTAAGCAAAGGAACCAGCTGAACAGTTTATGGAATGCCAGACTGATTGCTAATTATGAAAAAGGAAAAGTACGTATATTGCATGAAAATGTTACTGTGGTTTGTTTTATTTTATATTAATGTATGTGTATCTGTGTCACTGTTTTTAAACTCTGATTTAATACATATGTTAAAAAAAAAGATTTACTCAGCTGTATTTCTATATCAGTTTCACTATCCCTCCTCTGCTCCTTTGACCTGAGTACAGGCTATACTGAAGTATGGTCATTGCTGTTAAGGGGCTGTTTCACCTCAATCTTCTCTACCCCATCTGCCAACTCAGTACAGTGCTTGTAACCCAGTCTCTTATTGTTACGTCCTTGACCTGATCAAAAATGCTCTTATTATTTATTATTTAAAATGTGTAATTTTTGCTTCTGTGCTCAAAACTGGAATGTTCTAATCCATTCCTAGTTGGTAGTCTCCAGTTACAATGAATGTTTAATTCCATCACTATTTTTTAGTATTCTACCTTGTAGATAAGTCCACTGGTTTGTACAGTTTTCACTAATGCACTTGTCTAATTTTTCTCCTTTTATCCCAATTTTCAGTTTGCTTACCTTAAAGACCTTCCTTCTTTCATCTCCTTTCTTTGTCATTTTAGTGCAACAATCCAAAAAATAACAGGTGGTGTAGAACAGCTAAACGCACTGATGAACCAAAAATATGAGTAACAGCAACAGAGAGAGGCACAGTACGACCATCCACGTGTAAACAGGTTTATTGTATACAAGCTTTCTTAGCCAAAGCTCTTTATCAAGAATAATATTCTTGATAAAGAGCTTTGGCTCAAAAGCTTGGATACAATAAACCTGTTTACACGTGAATGGTCGTGCTGTGCCTCTCTTTGTTGCTGCTTGTCATTTTAGTACTCATATTTTTCCTCCATTTTTCATGTAGTGCATGGAGTACTATGATTATCCTCTGAAAGTGGGGAGAAGATTTGATTGTTAAGCACTTTACTGACATTGTAAAGGTGCTTAAACACATTTAAGCACTCTTATGCTGTAGTCTCACACTAGAGCTTAACAGCAGCTGCCAGCATTTAATAGTGACAGAAGCTAAAATACCTTTAAAAGCTGTTGTTAGATACACCTCTGTGGCAAACGTTTAAACAAAATGTATGGCAGAGTGAAGTGTCTAAGATCTATTAAAGCCATTTGTTCCTCATAGAGAAACTTCACTTCTGTCCTTTGCCAGGGTTGCAGCACTAAGTATTTCACAGCTTTGAAAGCTATAAAGCACTTCATGCTCCTACATGTTTCTGTAACTCACAGAAGACAGAGGGACTACAATGAATTATAATTGGGTCTTTCTGATCTTATGACCTTATTACATGTTC
Source organism: Protopterus annectens (assembly GCF_019279795.1). Classification (NCBI taxonomy): domain Eukaryota; kingdom Metazoa; phylum Chordata; order Ceratodontiformes; family Protopteridae; genus Protopterus; species Protopterus annectens. Next base: position 111,462,715 of record NC_056736.1, on the reverse strand, counting down.
TCAACACGAATACTGTGATTTGTCTCTTTTTATCTTTGCTTTGCTCCACTCCTGAGGAGAATTTATTGATATTCATATCTCAAACACATAAGTTAAACAAAGTAAAAGAACTGGTCTGGTTTAGAAGATGAAAAACTTAAATATAGAAAAAACGTCTAAAACCATGCAAGAAGGAAAATAAAAACAAAACTGGTGTTGAGCACTTTCATTCTTTATTAGTGAAAAGCACTTCATCAGAAAATAGTTGTAATGAGTCAAAAACAGGTGTATGGTTTAATAAATAGTGTTTACAGTTCCACCCAATCTGCCAATAAAAAACAAAGACTTCCTGAATTTAAATGTAAATGTAGCAAAAGTATGAATGAGTCATGGAAGTGTAATAAAAATTCTTGAACCAATAAGGTGTATGTGCTGACAACTTTAAACGTAAACTAAAGAAAAAGGTAATGGCTAACAGGTTATCTTAGCCATCTTAAAGCACATTTAATGTTAAGAGACTCATTCAACCCTGGCTGGGAATCTGCATTAAGTAGCAGCTGGCACTTTAATTCACATACTTCTAGTAAAGTGTCTGTGTCTCCAAAAAACAAGTCTATCTGTTCTAACACTAAGAATTTAAATTGAACAAAACCTGGGCATGAGAAGCTATGCTTACATAAAGCATTTCTATTGTCAGCATTACGTATAGCTGCACAGTGCTCCTTAATACGGCTTAAAAGTTTTTGTGGAGTTTTACCAATATAGAAATTGCCACAAGTTACATAGACCCTTGAATAAACTACATTTGAACTATGACAGTTTTAGAATCTCAAGAACTCAACCTTAAAATCACAGTGTTGGAATATGTACTGTGAACCCACATGTATGTAGTCACAGACCACACGTAAGCAGCAAGAGTTCATGCCTGGAGGTTTATCGGCATTATACAATTATTCCAGTAGAAAGGGCTTGTCTGACAGCTGAAAAGATGCTCATAAGAACTTTGTTTTTTATATAAAAAAGGAGGTGCAGGTCCAAGAAAAGTAGAGCTATCCCTGCTATTCAAAATAATGTTCCAGTTCTTTAAAATAATCTTTCTTATCTCCTTGTGGTCCGAGCAAATGAGGAGTGGAAATCTGACAGTTTGGTCCAAACTGTGGTTCTGATTGGCTTCGAGGGGGGCTTGGTACCAGCCAGAATTCTGATTGGTTGTAGTGGGGTTTGGGCCAAAGAAACATTTTGGTTTGGTGTTTGTGGTAATCCATATTTAAGTATTGATCAAAATTTTGACTGCCATGATTCAGTGACCTCCGTAAAAATGTTATTAATCAAAGCCATATAGTAATGCCGATTAGCAAAAAGAAAACTTAAAAATGGGCGTTTAAGGAACCAGTCATCCTCACTTATAATCCTTGAATATCTAATGAATTGTCCTCTGACTATATTCTTTTTCATAAAAAAGGATACTGGCTGTGGAAGTCTAAATAAGTATTCCGGTAAGTCTTTTTGCGATAAATGTTAGATTTCCATGTAAGAGTATGAGTATCCAGTGCAATTTCTGTATCAAGAAACTGCACTACTGAGCCACAACTTGAAAGTTTAAAGTTAAGAAAGGAACATTGTCAGACAGTGATTGAATGAAGCAATCAAGATCTTTTTGTGTACTTGGCCATACAAAAATAAATCATCAATGTAACATTTGTACAGTCTAGTTTTCTCAAAGCCTGGCAAATGTATGAGAGCAATCTTCCCATGCACTCAATACAAGATTGGCAAAAGCCGGGGCCATTCTGGTGCCCATTGCAGCACTCTTTATTTGCTGGTATATAACCCCGTTAAAATGGAAAAAAAAATCCCTTCAATTACAATGGTGATTAGCACACAAATAGTGTCTATTTTGGTGCTGGAGAAAGCAGAAAACTCTTGAATGAAAGATTTTAACATATTCCAACCCTTGTATGTGTAAGATGTTGGTATAAATTGACTCTGTATCTAAAGTCACAAGCATTTTATCCATGCTCATTTGTGGATTTAAAAAAAAGTTCATGTAAAAATGTCCAGGAGTCTCTTAAATAGAAAGGTGTGTTCTGTACCAAAGTGTTCAACAGTGCATCAATAAAAGCAGATTTTTTTTCATTTTTTGTTCTTTTATTTGACACACTGTGTCTGAAAGGAGGATCATTGTCATCCTTGTGCATATTTGGGATGCCAAAAAAACTTCCCAAGACTTGGGGAAGGAACAAACATGTATTGAAAGTCCTCAAAAGTGATTAAACTGTTCTTTTCTAAGTTCTTAAGCAATCTGACAATGCTTGCAAAGTTTTTGGAGACTGTTTTGAGGTGTGCAGCCTTATAATATTTGGTGTTAACAAGTTCCACTTCTAATTTTGAAATGTACTGAGTCTGTTCCATCAGTACTATACCTGTTCCTTTGTCCTCTCTCATGTGTGGAGACTTTTATCTTTTTTCTAGTTGATGCAGGGGTGTTAATTCAGTAGGTGTGAGATTAACCCACTTGTCGGTTTTACTTCGATGCAGCAGGTCTCATAAATCCCTTTCACAAACCTGTTGAAAGATGTGCAGTGTGTTGTGCAGTGGGGGTTATAGACACTTCTCCTCCTAAGGGAATTATTTGGCTCTGATGAAACCAAAGATTCAATTGTAACATCATCAAGAAGTATTTTCAAATTAAGTGATCTTATATAAAGGCGTAAGTCAAGTACAAGATCTGGTAATCTTGCGCATTGTCTGGGGATAAATGCAAACCCCTTGCTAAGTAAACTAAATGTAACTGTTGAAAAATCTCTGCAATTTCAGTTAAAGACTGCTGAATTATATAGGGACAAATCATCAGAGTTAACTGGGTTTAATACTGTTCTTCTGGGTCTGCCTCTTGAATGTCCATTGCCTCTCAGTGCTGTTCCTAGTCTTCCTTGACAATTCATTTTGCATACCTCCCTGTTTTTTTTTTTTTTTTTTTTTTTTTTTACATTTTTTTCCAGTGTATGAAACCGTTAAAAAATATTTATTTTAAATGTCATAGAAAATACTTAGCAAGAAACAAAGATTTGGAAGGAAATTAAAATTCACCTACTGGTCCTCATCTAGCTGTATATTGGATATTACAGACTGTTCAGTTTTATAAATAATAGAAGGGTCTATATCACATTGTCAAAGTCTTATAACTTTGAACACGTAATGTTCAAATCATTATGTACAAAACTTCGACTATGGACAAAAAAAAACCAAAACAACGGAAAACAAAATAAACTGTTTTAAGCAGGGGGTCAAGCACCCCTGCACCCCCCCCCCTTGTAGGTGCAGGGCCCCCTACACTCCCTGCTACTTAAATATATCAACTCTGAGATCGCACCCCATTGAACAAAATGGAAATCTCAGCTTATGCAGATTTACATTGAAACACTCAAACTTTTACAAATTCGAACTTATGGTCTCGACCATATGAGGTTTGAACTTGTAAAAGTTCAACTATGTGATAGGAACCCTAATAGAAGCCTTATGTGGGTAAAATAATAATTAAAAAAAACTTTATAAAGCATACCCTATAGTAAATAATTCATACGTTTGTCATCATTCCTCACCAGAGGCATGAACACAGTAAACTTCCCAATTCCTTGTCATGTTATTCAAATGCATCACAATATAATTGGAAAGGGACTTCTATCTAAAATATATAAGGTACTTAAGAAATCAACAGTATGTCACACAGAAAGCAATTGGGATTATTTTAGACTTGTTAATAATAATTCCCCAGTTGAAGATGATAAAAAAAGCTAATACTCCAATCTGCAAAACAAACTACTTCATCACTAAGGTGGAAGATATTCTCTTGGAAGTTCTTACATAGAACATTTATAACACCACATAACAATGAATTGATATTTAATAAAGACATAGGATGCTGGAGGTGTTAACTAAATGCTAATGTTGACTGACAGCATATGTTTTACGATTGTATAAAACTTAAAACATATTAGGATAATATGAATTCTCTCTCTTACATTCTGTTTTAATGATAAATTTATGCTGACCAAATCTCTTATTTTATTTAATACACCTATTCCCGCTTGTGTCATGAAAATAAAATGCTCTCTTTTATGGAGTATCTTAACATTAGCAAGAAAAATCAACACCAAGACCTGGAAGAATCAGACAGTCCTACTATGAAGGAATTTGCACACTTGGCAACGGAAGTCTGTCATCTTAAACTTATCATGATCAAGACAAGAGCATCTAGAATCACCTCTTCATATAATATATGGCTGAAATGCAAATAACTGCTGGATAAACAGATTTAATAATTAACTAACAGCTACTCTTGTCACATTTGTTTTTCTTTTAAAAAAAAACGTTGTTTTATAGTAGACACAGTAAGAAATATGAACCAGGTAACCACCAGGACTGTCAGCATATAAAACTTTTATTGAATACAAACAGGATGAGTGCTTTCACATAAACTGTGCTTCATCAGATCCATCAATACAAGAATTCTAAAACCTTTTATATATTAAAAGCAATTGACAACATCCAATAAAAACATTAAAACAATTACTGATGCAAACTATGCTTTTTTAAAATCAGCTTTAAAGATACAGCAGCATTAATTCCAGGCAGCTTATCTGCCTGCAGCCTAACAATCCATTTGGTCTCAGCTACCTCAAGCCTATTATTAAAATCACCACCTCTCTTATCCATAGACACAACCTGCAATACTAAAAATTCAAAACTGTGCCCTGGTTGCATGGAGATGTGTTTTGCTAATGCATTAAGTATATTCATGCATCTAATGTCACCTTGTTGCTGTAATATATGTTTCTTCAGCATCCTCACAGTTTTCCCTACAAAAAATGTGGTGAAATTCCTACATTTAGCTAAATATATCAGACCTTTGGATCTACAGTCTGCATAGAATCTTGGTAGAAAAAGATATTCTAAAGTAGGGTGCTTACATTTAGCCTCATTAGAAATAAAGCTGCAGGCTTTACAAAGTCTGCATGGGTAGGTCCCAGCCTGAGTAGAACTTACATTAGATATCCGTGTAGTTCTGTAGCACAATTGTCTTTTTAGTGACAAATTGTTCTTGAATGTAAAACTGGGCTTATCACATACAATGTCCTTGATCCTTTCATTTGTAAGTAAAACTGGCCAATATTTATTAAGTATATCACATACCTGATGAATATTGTTCCCATATATCAATGGTAATCTAAGAATATTATTAGTGCTATCAATCCTATTAGAGAAAGTGCTGGTGCTGGAGCGATTAAAAAAAGGTTTACCTTTATCAATATACATTGATTAACTTCCCTTAAAGTTCTATCAAGAGCATCTTTTCTATACCCCCTGTTTAGTAATTCTCTTTCAAGTTTGGAAGTGGTCTCATGGTATTCATTGTCATCTGTGTGTAGCCTCAACATTCTTAAGTATTGACCCTTAGTTATATTATTAAAAACATGCTTTGGATGCATGCTTTTTTGGTGCAATAATGCATTTTTTCTGCATGATTTCCTAAAAAGAGAACTGGAAATGATACCATTGGCCAGTGTTATCTTGGTATCCAAAAACTCTATAGAAGTCAATAAATAGTTCAATACAAATCTAAAACGTCCACTACTAGATTCGAGATATTGTACAAAATTCAATAAGTCACATACTTGACCCTGCCACAACATAAAAATGTCATCCACAAATCTTTTATAGTAAATACGCTTTGCTGAATACTCATGCTGCGATAGGACCAACGTGCGCTCCCAGTCAGTCAACACAAGGTTGGCATAACTGTTAGCACATGGTGTCCCCATCGCTACACCTACTTTTTGCTTATATATATTATCATTGAACATAAAAACATTGTTACATAATACAATTTCCATTAATGCACCTATACTTTCAATATGTTCAAAGGAATAATTAGTATTAACATGTAAAAAACTTTTAAGAGATGTAATTCCTAAGTCATGGGGTATAATGGTGAAAAGTGTTTGAATGTCCATGGTCACCAAAAAAGTCCCATCAGAAAAATTACCATATATTCTGGCAAAATCACCTAAAGTGCTTAAAAAGTTCTCTGTATCTTTTAAAACCGCAGATGCCTCTTCCAATGGTTTTTTAAGTTGATTTTCAATGTAAATAGATATAAATTCAGTTGCCCAACCCCTGCCTGATACTATAGGGTGAAGGGGCGGATTGGAAACTGACTTGTGCACTTTCGGCAAACCATGGATAGTTGGTATTAATGGTTCCAGTACAAGCATAAAATCATACAGATATTTATCTATCACTTCATCCAATAACATTTCCTACAACTGACTATATATCCCATTAATGCAATTTCCATTAATGCACCTATACTTTCAATATGTTCAAAGGAATAATTAGCTCTTAATCCCATATAATAATCTGAACTCCTTACGTTCTTCGAGCAAACTCCTTGCTAGCTTAACAAAGCCTAATAATACAGCTGGTGACTCTCTGTTTACTAACACAGTAGGAAAAAACTGGAACCTGTTACCCAATGAACTAACACTAATTACATCCTTGCCACTCTTTAAACAAAAACTTAAAAAACACCTCCAAATGCACTGGCTATGCCCTTGTAGTAACCCTGACTAACAACCATCTTCACCCCTGTTTCTTTCCTCTTCTAATTAAACTTCCAAACATTTAAATACTTAGTCTTGTAATTAAGACTGACACTATTTAAACTCTAATCTACTTATTGCTTAAATCCTTCAACCTGATGTGAACTATTGTACATAACTCTTACTGTATTATATCTGTTTTAGCTTACTTAAGCAATATTATGTTCACTGTTACTTAAGTGTTTTGATCTCTGAAATGTAATAATTACCTGTTTTATTTAGTTTATTAATCCTATATTCACCATGTAAAAATATTTTTTTATACTTTTGTATATCTGTGTGGAGCTTTTCTCCCCGGGCCTCTACTGAAAATGGATATATATCCAGCTGGACTAGCCCAGTCAACAAATGTAAAATAAAATAAAAAAATAAATAATGATGGACTTAAACATAAGCTGTGTAATACATTCATAGGTCAAGGTGTCATTAAGCATCTCTAACATATTTGCTTCATAAGAAGTAGCATCCAAAACAACAACAGAGCCCCCTTTATCATCTGGGCATATAGCTAATGCATCATTCATTCTCAATTGTTTCAGTGCAAAAAATTAATCCCTAGTTGTATTATAAAAATTATTTTTGTTGAAATTAAATTCAAACAGTTCCTATTCAATAGTTCTTACAAAGGTATCAAGCATTGGTGGTAACTGTGGAACAAATAAAGTAGAGCATTTCATATTGTTAGAAACTGTTCGTTGCTCACCAAATGCTAGTTTCAATGTGATATTCCTAGCAAAAAGTTTAATGTCTACAATCACATCTTCTAATTGTACAGAACGTGAGGGCACAAAACTTAGCCCTTTATCTAGTAAACTTACTTGTGCTGGTGTTAGAGTCAAGGAAGATAAATTATAAACTAACGTGCTGTCTTCTTTCAATTTAATTCCTCCATGACATGCTTGCTCTCCTGAGATGGTTTCCACCTCTTGCATCCTTGACTGAAGCTCCACCCCTGCCCAATTGCTGTGGTAGTCTGAAAGGGGCTGAAAGTTTGAAAAAACAGTATCTAAGGATATCACTGTATTAAAATCCTTAGGTCTAGCACCACTGGATGACAAACTAATTTGTTCATCCACATGAGTATGCAGTACTGTAGTGTTGGAGGTTTCAGCAGATATAACATGCTCATCAGTTGCTAGAGCTTGAGAAGTACCTATTGGTGGCTGAGAATTCAATTGCTGCTGTAAATCAGTGGCTACAGCATACATTTGTTTATAGGATATGTTCACTGTCCATTCGGATTTTCTTGAAATCTGCCATATACCTTTCAAGCTTCTTTTTTTTATCATCTGTTGTCTATCATCATATGCCAAAACATTCAATAGCACCTTATCTATCTCAGCCAAATGTACTGCTTCATTAAATTTCATGTGTATCTCATTCTGTAATTTATCCATTTTATCCACCAACTCCTTTTCTTGTGGTACAAAAAAAACTCATTCAATAGTTTCATGTAACTAAACCTCAGTTCAATGTTGAGCAATTGCCACTATTTAAGCAGTTCAGGAAAAGTATTACCACACGTTGGCATGCGGAGAACCAGCAAGCCTCTTGGTACTACTTTATAATGCAGGCAAGCCTCCATATGGAGGCATTGTCATTGCAGTCTTTTCAATTTAAAAAGCCCATTCTCAAAGTCTTTAAGCAGATTTTTAATTATACCCCAGTCACAAGGTTCCAAAACAGGTGGTTCATCCAGAAAAGTACACCTCAGCAAAGGGTTAGCTTCCATACTTAACATTTGCTTGAAACTTTGCTGGTTAGACATCTCTCTAACAGGTCGATAATATAGTTCAATGTCAATTTGTTCAGCCATATGCTGAAGGGTATATAAAGAAACAAATATCCAAATAAGAAAAAATACCCAAATCAGCCAAAGGTCACCCAGTAGGATAAAAGTAACTGCAGTAAGAAATACAAACCAGGTAACCACCAGGACTGTCAGCATATAAAACTTTTATTCAAGACAAACAGGAAAAATGTTTTCACACAAACTGTGCTTCATCAGATCCATCAATACAAGAATTCTAAAATCTTTTATATATTAAAAGCAATTGACAACATCCAATAACAACATTAAAACAATTACTGATGCAAACTACGCTTATAGTACGTATAGGTGCATCAATGGAAATTGTATTATGTAACAATGTTTTTATGTTCAATGACAATATATAAGCAAAGAGTAGGTGTAGCGATGGGGACACCGTGTGCTAACAGTTATGCCAACCTTGTGTTGGCTGACTGGGAGTGCACGGTGGTCCTATCGCAGCATGAGTATTCAGCAAAGCTTATTTACTATGAAAGATTCATGGATGACACTTTTATGTTGTGGCGGGGTCCAGTATGTGACTTATTGAATTTTGTACAATATCTCGAATCTAGTAGTGGATGTTTTAGATTTGTATTGAACTATTCATTGACTTCTATAGAGTTTTTGGATACCAAGATAACACTGGCCAATGGTATCATTTCCAGTTCTCTTTTTAGGAAATTATGTAGAAATAAATGCATAAAATAAAAGTTTTATATGCTGACAGTCCTGGTGGTTACCTGGTTTGTATTTCTTACTGCAGTTACTTTTATCCTACTGGGCAACCTTTGGATGATTTGGGTATTTTTTTTCTTTTTTGGATTTTATAGTAGACACCATTGTAATAGTTATTTTAGGTGTTTATCGTTCTTATATATATATGTATATTCATTTTATAATATTCCTATTATCATATATTAACGTTTTGTTAAAATTTTCAATAGAAGCAATTGATAAAAAAAGAAAATGTCTAAAATTCATTAATTAAAGAGTTTGGCATAATAAAAAGCCTTAATAAAGGTAAGCATTTAAATATACTTAATATGCCACCCCCTTCTTCCCACCATGCTTAGGGAAAACAATTTAAATAATATAGTTTTCACATTAATTTGTGTAAGATTTTCACAATTATTTCACCAACTAAAAGTATGTCATTTTAAAGTAAATCCTCAGAATGCAGAAACACAAATAATATTTCTGTTAGTGACTACATAAAACTGTGGCAGGATTTGGCTCTCTAAGTATGATATTAAATTGAACTAAACTAATATAAAACATCTGTACCAAACAAGGATGATGTGTGTGAGCACAGCAGATCAAAAAAACAGAGTTCCTTCTTGGATAAAAAGCTTTAATCCACAGTAACCACGATAACAAAACAGTGCTGCAGCTGATGAGCGCTTTCACTCACTTAATGAGCTTCTTCAGATCTAAATGCTGCTTCCCATAATGCTCATATATATAGTCAACAAAAAACAATTAGCTATTAATTAACAAATAGAGATATGTATATCTGATATCATAAAACCATATATATCTAAACCTATGAATGAGGTCATCTAATGTCAATATAAATACTGTAAAAATGCTCAAGCAATTATCAAACGAGTATGTATAAAACAAACATATGTATTTGCATCTATATACTTCTTAAAAACAGATTAAATAGCATATGAATTAAAACATATAAGTTAAAACATATCATGCAAACATACACGATTAAACTACCAACATTGTAATTTATGTAAGAACTTTTTAAAATATAAAAAACATACATATAAAAACACATTGAAAACATAGCACCCTATACTATCTGTGTCTAATATTTATATTCCTTCTTTTTTTAAGGGCTGGTTTTATTGAAGCCCTTTCATTAAGACCGGATCCCCTGTCTGCCCTCAATCTAGTGATCCATTTACTCTCTCTATCTTCTGTGTGGTTTCTTATGTCTCCACCTCTAATGCAAGGTTCAATTATCTCTAATACCCTGAACAGGAAAGTGTGCGTGTTCCCTAATTCCACTATATGTTTACCCAATGCATTCTTGGTGTTACCTTTCCTCATATGATACGTGTGTTCACGTATCCTATCCTTCAACTGTCGGTTAGTCTTACCCACATAAAATGCATTGCATACCTGGCACACTGCCAGATACACAATATTCATACTGATACATGTTGCATTTACTTGGGTTCTAAATTGTATACTAGAATCAGGGTGTATAAATAGTGTACTGTTATCAATGTAAACACACTGATTACATTGCCCACAGGCCCTCGTGTAACACAACCTAGGTTGTGTTACACGAGGGCCTGTGGGCAATGTAATCAGTGTGTTTACATTGATAACAGTACACTATTTATACACCCTGATTCTAGTATACAATTTAGAACCCAAGTAAATGCAACATGTATCAGTATGAATATTGTGTATCTGGCAGTGTGCCAGGTATGCAATGCATTTTATGTGGGTAAGACTAACCGACAGTTGAAGGATAGGATACGTGAACACACGTATCATATGAGGAAAGGTAACACCAAGAATGCATTGGGTAAACATATAGTGGAATTAGGGAACACGCACACTTTCCTGTTCAGGGTATTAGAGATAATTGAACCTTGCATTAGAGGTGGAGACATAAGAAACCACACAGAAGATAGAGAGAGTAAATGGATCACTAGATTGAGGGCAGACAGGGGATCCGGTCTTAATGAAAGGGCTTCAATAAAACCAGCCCTTAAAAAAAGAAGGAATATAAATATTAGACACAGATAGTATAGGGTGCTATGTTTTCAATGTGTTTTTATATGTATGTTTTTTATATTTTAAAAAGTTCTTACATAAATTACAATGTTGGTAGTTTAATCGTGTATGTTTGCATGATATGTTTTAACTTATATGTTTTAATTCATATGCTATTTAATCTGTTTTTAAGAAGTATATAGATGCATATACATATGTTTGTTTTATACATACTCGTTTGATAATTGCTTGAGCATTTTTACAGTATTTATATTGACATTAGATGACCTCATTCATAGGTTTAGATATATATGGTTTTATGATATCAGATATACATATCTCTATTTGTTAATTAATAGCTAATTGTTTTTTGTTGACTATATATATGAGCATTATGGGAAGCAGCATTTAGATCTGAAGAAGCTCATTAAGTGAGTGAAAGCGCTCATCAACTGCAGCACTGTTTTGTTATCGTGGTTACTGTGGATTAAAGCTTTTTATCCAAGAAGGAACTCTGGTTTTTTGATCTGCTGTGCTCACACACATCATCCTTGTTTGGTACAGATTATTTTAGTTCAATAGAGTGTGTGTGAGCACTTTATTCTACCTAGGTGCATTTTGTTGTTTTAATATAAAACATCATCAATGTAAGATAAATTTTAAGATATACAGCATTAAGGTATATTACTATTTTTCTCTACATAATATCTGGACATGTTTCTTTTAGTGTTTTCCTTATAAATGAACTGACTTAGTGAACTTGCTTAAATTTATTAAACAAATTTAAATATTTACCAAGTTTTAAGGTAAAGTTATCAAAGTTCTTGTATGATACATTTTGTCTTTCCTTTCAGTTTCATGTAACAATAACTGGGTATTCAGAAATGCATAGATGTTATTCAAAATGTAAATTTCTGTGATCCATTTGTTTTATTTTTTTTATATATTTCACACTTATATGTACATGTAATAACTTGCATCAACTCCTGAATATCACACAAAAAAGCTTTTTCCTCAGTTGAGAAATGGCTCTATAATGCACAGCTATAACCCAATCTTAAAAAAACAAAGTTACTGCTATTTTTCCTCAAACCAAACATACATTGATAAACTGAATTTCAAAATCTTTTCACTAAACAAAATGGAAATTGAAGTAGTCTCTCATACAAAACTTCTTTGAGTGATTATAGATGTTATCATTAAGTTTGACTGCACGTTCAAAATAACATAAAAAAGACTCACTAAAAATTAGGACTGCTCTACAAGCATACAAACTTCCTTAGCAATACCACCAGAATCACTCTTACCACTACTTACCTTGTCCCATCTCTCTTGTATGACCACCCATTCTAAACAACCTTCGGGCTACAGTTAAAAATAAGAGAGAGGCATGCTATAAAAAGGTTGCAAAATCTGCCACCAACAAACAGTACCACAGCCACCACTGTATTGCTCTTAAGGCTTTGAATTGGTTTGAACTGCCTCACCACTTAGATTACATACAACTTATCTCCACACACATTATTCACAAGGAATTAGTAAAAATCTGTTTTTTAGACAAAGAACAAATATGCATTTTGCCTAGGCTGTATTATATAGTCATCTCTGTTCCAAAGAATACACTCAGTGTGTTTAATGTCATCTCTATGAAATGCAACTTGTGTATACTTATATATTGACAATTTTGTTTTTCAAATTGTTATAGCCATTCAAAGATTTGGACCATGTATGTATAGATTCACACTGTATGAAGTGAAGTTGAATTTGTAGCTAGTTTATATGTCATTCTTCTGTATTAGGCTTTGTAATAACTTTAATTAAATGCAGCCATATTATGACAATGTGGAGCCTGTGCCTCCACTGAAAATGAGATATTATCCCAATTGGGGTTTCCTGGTAAATGAATGTGAAATACTGTAAATGTTAAATAAAATAAATAAGTAAAATGTATCTTTCCCAACTTCCTCACAATATGACTAAAATGGCTAGTTATATATTTGAAGTACATTTTTAGAACACAGGCATGTATTTGAAAAGTAGAACAAATTAGCATTTGGCATAAGTACTGTGGGTCTCCAAATAGACCCCCATATGTTAGCAACATACATGCAATACAAACATCATTATTTTCCTGTACAAAGCACTCCTTCACAGGAATATGTAATGTAATAAAGCTCCAATCTTTTATACCATATATTTACTCACTGTTAGTTTTTACATACTGGCTGAAATATTGCTGTAAAATATCAATCGTATAGATCCATCCATTCATTCGTTTGTTTATTCATTCATTCAGACATTTATTCTCAGAAAACCCACTTAATCCAGTTTAGGGTCACCAGGTAATCACAGTCTATCCTGGAACACAAGTTGTGCAATGCAATAAAACTCATCCAGAACAGGGCACCACACTCGCGCACATGCGCACACACACACACACACACACACACACACACACACACACACACACACACACACACACACACACATCATACACACCTATGGCCAGTTTACAGGACTGCAGATTCACCTACCCTATATCTTTGGGCTAGTTATAAAAAACACATACCTAGTGAAATCCCCTCATAAGCACATGGAAAGTATGCAGATGCCATGCAGTAAGTACTACAGTTAAGAGTCGAACTACAGAATGAAGCACTATGAGGCAACAGCACTAAATGCTGCACCACCATTCCCTTATTTTTATAATATACTTGACACAAGGAGGAACCTGCTGGATAACAATGATTTGTGTTAAGTAAGCACTTGATTCTGTTATGAACTGTGTATATATTAGTTTTGGAATACATGCCACATATGCCTATTAGACCATACCTTGTTCCTTTCAGTCTCATTTTCTCATTCCATAAGAGTTCTCTCCAGTAACTAGGTCTAATGATATTATGGGATGCCTTTACCTCTAATTTACACAATATTGAAACAGCATGTGCGATTGATAAAACTTTGAACCAAATTTTCAATACATCCAATATTCCTGGTTATTAATCTGAATGATATTACATTTTCCTGCTCATATGCTTACAATATTTAAGAATGCAATCTGATTAGGACTGAATTATAACATAATATGTTTAGCAGCCTATTTTCAGGGAGACCAGAGGTGGTATTTATAGTACTTTGGTTTTCACACCTGCATTTTGTGGTCTAAAGGTGTGGAAGGCATTGTAGCCTTGCAAGGCTGGGGTACACACTGAGGTCCTGAACCAGGTTTCTGTGACTGCACAGACATCTACATCTTCTAGTGATAGAAGCTCTTCCAGGGAGTACAGTTTTTCATTTAAGCTCCTAGCATTTAGCAGCATAATCCTTATTTTGTTGTGATTGGCTAATTTCACATCAGTAATGTTTTCAAGACCTTGCCTAAAAAGGCACTATGGGGGAGGCAAGAGCCTTTGCCAGCAGTCGTATGCCTAGAGGTGCTGGGTGCAAACTGTCTCTGGCAAAGCAGCGAGGTTTATCAACCATGGCTTGATCCCCTTTGAATGACACCAAAAACTAAGCCAATTATTGAAATCAATATTTTTTTGTTTATACTGTGGCATTATTTCAGGTGAGGGTAGTATGCTGCTTAAGGCTAGGGACATGCCTGTCTGGGACACATACTCAGAAAACACAACCATTCCACAAGCATAGATTGTGTTCATAAGGATCATTTGCATATATCCCATGTGCCCCTGATTCAAGAGGTTTGGGAGGTCACTCAGTGGAAGTTCTAGCTTTGATAGAGTTTTCATTTTGTTTTTACTGATTGGTTTTTCAGTGACCTTCTTACTCATTGTTTTAGTTTGTTGTTTGGGATATTTTTGCAGTGACCCTTATGATAATGGACATCAGCTGGGTATAACAGCCCTGTGTTTCTAATGGTTAGTCAAACACTCTGCTTGTGCTGTTCTGATGAGGTTATAACAAGGCCAAAATATGCATATCCACAACTAGTGCGGTTTGGCTTTATTGGCTTGAAATTGTCCAGTAAAACGACGAAACAAGTCATGGGCGTTCAGAATCACCAATGAGCTGAAACACCTGATGTTCATAAGGATCATTTGCATATAACCCATGTGCCTCTGATACAAGAAGTTTGGGAGGTCACTCAGTGGAAGTTCTAGCTTTGCTAGAGTTTTCATTTTGTTTTTACTGACAAGCATGGAATGAAGGAATCTGTTTCATCAAATATTAGACTATGTGGTGCTTAACATGAACATTATAATTGCAGGGGACTTTAATTGTGATTTATGGGGAAAAAGTAAAAAGAAGGGGAATATTTAAAAATACAGGAAGTAATAAAATATGGCAAATTAGCTGTGTGGAACAAAAGCCGGTGGACTTATAAAAGGGAGTACATGCATCTGAAATTGGTTATTTTGTTTTAGCAGAAGGCTTAGGAGAACATAAGGTGATACAGTCATGACAGGTTTTTCAGACTATTTAGATATGGATGGATAAAACAGACTGTATTAAAATAGAAACGGAAATAAAAACAGCAAATAAGAAAGTATGGGATGAAACTGGAGAGTGTGTAGTATTGCAGTTATGGAAGGGTCATGCAGCTGTGAAGGACTTCTAGAAAAACTGGTCTGAATGCTGGACTGAATGTAAAAAGAAGTATAACAGTGTTTTTTTCAATGGCAGTATGATGTAAGGAAGGAAGGGAAAATGAAGTATGGGAAAATGTATAGAAATATATTGGATGATTTATAGAATACTACAAGAGACAATTATGATATTAAAAAAGAAATTGAGAAACATTAAGACATTACTGTTTAGGTAGAGATATTATTTACAAGGGGAGGTGTCTGCATATTTGGATAAAATAGTAAAGGAGGATATTAGTATAATAAGTGGAAATGAAAAATGTAAAAGAAGAGGCAAAAATAACACAAGAGAAATTTATGAGTATTGCAGTACACCATGAGGAAAATATGATTAAGTACTAATGAAAAGTAAAAAAAAAAATTCCAGAACAAGTTAAGGAAACATTTGAAAAAGAAATCACTACTAGTAAAATGGATGCTGGATGAAGTACTTAGGAAAGTAAATGTTGATTCAATGTCAGTCCCAGATAGTATATGTATGGAATGTACAAGAAATTAATGGATTGGCAAAGAGAGTATTTTAGAAATGTACTGAATAAATGGTAGAAGGAAGGCTTTATTTATGAAGAGTTATGTAATGGAATATTAAAAAGTATTTGGAAGAAAGATGAGAAAAATTAAATACAAATAAACTGGAGACACATCACACTAAATACAAATTATATTTGTTATGATAATAATACAAAGGAAAATGGAAGGAAGGATGAGGGATATTATGGAAGAATATGTAGTATAAAAGGAAGGGATGTCAATAATTGTTATTGATTATGTGAGAAATTGTGGATGATATAATTAAAAGGATGAAACTTATGGTAGGTGATAGTAGCAAGGTATTTGGTACAACTAGACATGATGCTTTGTGGGATGTTATGGAGAAGTATGGGATACATAACAGAATTAAGAATACGCATATGTCAGCATATCAAAATAATAGAATGAGAGTGTTAATGAATGGGTGGCAGAGTAAGACAAGGATGCCCCATGAGTATAACATGGTTTGCACTGGAAATGAATGCAATAGTAAGTGAAGTAGCTTATCAAATAAAAGATACTAGATATGTGATGCAAAAGGAGGTGGTGATTCCAGTAGTTTTGACATAAGCAAATGATGTAGTTGTAGTTGCTAAGAACAAAATATGGATGAGGTAAGTGTTGCTTTGTCTGAGTGGATGTTTAAAGGAAATGGGAATGATCTTGAATAAAGATAAAAGTAAGGGTTTGAGGGACATGGAAAAATGGGGATGTGTTTTTTCAATGAATGAAGCATCTTTCCTATGGATAAAATTTGGGAAAATCATGTGATTATGATGTAATAGGAGATTTTGATAAAAAACAAAATAATTATGTCTTCTGTGGAGGACATTTAGATTAACATTCAGGAAAGAGGTTTACCCAGTGAATTCTGTATTAATGGGAAATAGCATACATGTCAAATGTTTATATGAACACAGAGAAAAAATATGAAATGGAAATTATACAACTGGTATTTTCTTTCATATGGGGTTCAAGATTAAACCCAGTGAAAGGAGGTGTGTTGTATATGAGTGAAGATGTAGGAGATTGGGGTTACTAAATCCAGTTGTTTATTCTGCTTCTTTAAACTTGTACAGAGTGTTAAAGTAGGTAAAGAAAGAGAATTAGAAATTAATATTGAGAATGTTTAACTATAAGTAAAAATGCTCTGGGAAATGATGGAAATAGGAAAAAGAGAAAACAAATATGTAAAACAAGAAATTTAAAAAAATCAAGAAAAAAAAACTGCTAACATGGAAAATAAGAAAATGATGATACAGAGAAAGATAGGATGTGGTATAATAATGTGATGAAACAGCATTATTATGAAAATCCATGGGAATATTTATTTTATTTTATTTTTATTTTACATTTTATTTTACATTTGTTGACCGGGCTAGTCTGGCTGGATACATGTCCTTTTTCAGTAGAGGCCCGGGGAGATAAGCTCCAAGACATGGTCTAAATACAATAGTACAAGTTCAAACAACACAGAAAAAAATATCAATATACTAATAAAAATAGCAACTTTAAAAAGGAAATAAAAATCATCAACAATGGTATTAAGTAATTAACGGTACAGAGTTTGTAACAGGATATATTATTGAGGAAAAAAATCATAAAACAGTGAAATTTCAAGTATGGAGACATGTCAGGTTAGGTCATAGTTAAACAAAGGAAGTTAGGTGAGTAGCAATGTAGCAAAGGAGTTACTTAAGAAGATAAAGTAAAAAGAGGATATAAAAAAAAGAAAAGGGGTAGATAAGAAAAGTATGATAAGATGGAAAAAAAGTAGCAGAGGCTGGTAAGCACTGGATAGGTTAGACAGCTTAGTAGCGGTAGATGACTATTTACTATTTACTAGAAGAAGTGAAGAAAGCCAATAAAGTAAGGAAAAAGTGGTGTACCAGGATAGTACTATGTCAGGATTTCCTATGGAGACTGGTAATAAATTACCAGTAAATGGGAATATGCCATATAAAAAGAAAGTTGAAAGTATTTGTTTATTTTGTGGGAAGGAAGAGACAACAGACCATTTTTTAATGTAAAAAATGATAAAACTCTAGAAAAACTTGAGTGAAGAATTTGTTTGAGAATATTAATTACATAAACACTATAGATATGAATATGATTATGTATGGATATTAAAGGAACAAAAATAAAGAATTGTGCAAAAGGTAGATAAGAATTAATTTTATGTAATATGGGTTACTTGGAATGAAAGCCTGAATTAAATTTTGTTTAATGGGAAATTGATTTTGGCAGATACATGCTGAAAAATTAAATTATGGTTGTGGAAGAAGGAGTGGGGTTAATTATGAAAGAATAACAATGAGGATATTCTAAGAAAGATGACAATAATAGTAAATAAAATAAAAATGTGACATATGTGCTTGTAAATATGTACATTTTGTAAGTCTGTAAATAATGTTTTATGTTGTGCTAAAAAGGTACTCCCTACTCTTTTGTATAGGTGCTATGGGATCTTTTATACCCACCTGTGCTGCAACCAGCTCAAGCAGATGGGATATTGGTTTAATATCTCATCTAAAGGATGACATATTCAGGAGTGCATCACCCCTTATGTTTCTCTGGTGTGTCAACAATTGATCTACCTTGTATATGAATAGAACCCACATCCCTCTGGATCAAAGATGTGTGCTACCTGTTGCACCACTAATACTAACTACAAAAATAAAGATATAATTATAACTTATTTGACCTCTGCTGTGAAACTACCCCCCTCCGACAAGGCAGTCAAAAATGATAATAGTGACATATGTTTTAAAGTATTTATTGTCATGTTTCTAATCATTCCTGGCATATTTAGAGTGGTCCTCTAGCTTATCTTTAAGGTGAAATTAATTTGTGATATAAAAGTTTGTAACCCAATGTTATAATTAATGTCTTAAATAGTAAACATGTTCTGGGATAATACTTTTGACCATTTTAGGAATCTGTAAAAGGAAAATAGTATTAGGTCATGAAATTAATGGGCTTTTAAACTGTTATCACATTTCTCTAAATGGAATAATCTCCCTTGACTTGTCAACACCTTAGAATGATTTTAGTTAGTAATAGTGAGGAAGGGAAAAGCTCCTTTCATGAATAATATGGGGGGAACATATCTCCATAACATGCAGTGATGCATTTTGTTCTGTTTTGTTTCTCAGTTTTAAGAGGAATGTCCATTAATGAAATGATCATTAGTTTCATGAACCATAGCCATATTAAGGGCCGAGGTTTAATCATTTAATAATAACTGAGTCTTGAATGCATTTGTTTTGATACTGAGAACCATTCTTTACTAGATTAAGCAGCTGTTATTGTTTTAAATAGTTTTACTAATGACATTGATTTATAACACTTGTTTACTAGTAAACCACTTTCAGGTCTCCTTGATCTTTGTAAAGCATTATTTGATTTTCATCTTATTCTTAATGCCTTATTGCCACATACAATCTTGTTAATGCCTTTGTAAAGTTTATAAATGCTTGCTTTTAATCTTATGCACACAACACTGACTGAATATAAAATCCTGGCCTTATTGCCACATACAATCTTGTTAATGCCTTTGTAAAGTTTATAAATGCTTGCTTTTAATCTTATGCACACAACACTGACTGAATATAAAATCCTGTATAGATAATCATCTTGATTAGTGCATCGTTAGACATAAAATTACATTTCAGTTCATTGTTTTTATTTAAATGTTTGTGTCTAATTTCATGCAGGTAATCTTTGATTGCACATAAAATTGTGTAAAGGCATTCAGGTTGATGACTGAACCTTTGGTCAACAAATTATTCTTCAGTTTATATCATTTCTGAATGGCTTGTTCTATTTGTATATAACTGCATTCAAATTCTCCAAGTTTGTTCTAGATGGATATGCATAGCAGGTTTGTTTAATGTATTTATTTGAATCAGGTTATCTTTTATATTCCACTCCTGATGGAAATGCTTGGGAAAGATGTCTTTAATTGACATGACAATGTATATATTGTGTTTAATTTTTAATATGAAACATAGCTAAACCCTTCTCTTTCCTTAAGGAAGCATGAAAAAGATTGCAGGACTAGCCAGGTACAGGGGTTATAGAAAGATACTCCCTGTTCCTCATGCCTTCCAATAGCAGGATCATTCTGATATATCTTAAAATACTTCCAAAGATAAATTAAAGAAATATTAAAATATAATACAACCAATTTCCTAGTTTCTGTCAGAATGCCAATAGGTTATGAATAATCAATGTGATTGAAAAGGCTTATGGTCATTTTAACAGTATAAAACTTTAATATGACAAATAAAGTTGAGAATAAATAAATCTTATATAAAATATAAATAGCTTTCCTATCAAAAGTGTCTGCAGCATCTCTATATATTCTTGACATTGTTTTATAGCCAAATCAATGTTATTGTATTTTATTTTCTAGATTTCCATATGCAGTACAAAACCTTATTGAAAGAGGAAATTGTTGAGTGAATTACAACATTTACTCTGTTGGATAATGCTGTAAATTGTATTTTGATGTCACAGTTTATTAACAAAATGTGCTTATTATTGCTGTCCTGCACCAAGTATTAGGTGTGCATGTAAATGTTATTTTAGGTTATTTGATTAACGCTATATAAACCTCTTATAATTTAGTCATATAATTTAAGCAGCACAGGACTCATTTTCCTATAAATATTTCATTGAAATGGGCCATAAATCCATCTTGTCCTGTGACCTCACTTATTTTTGTGATAAAGTAACGTTCTTAATTTCAAATCTTGATACTGGCATTTTGAAAAAAGATTATTGTCCAGTAATTTCAATAAACAAACCAAATTCAATCACCAGGAAAATAAAATTAATACAGAAGGACAAAAATCCTCCATTTAGAAAAGCTCTGCCTGATTAGCTATAATTTCCTAACTGAAGATCACTGTCCTAAACTAAATAATACAATAGAGCAAAGGCAGGCTTACAGTTCTTGGTGAGTCCTTTCATTATCCACTGCTCAGTACAACTGTGAACACAACTCAATTATGAACACAACTCAGCTGTTTAAACTGTCTTAACCAGGCTCTTTTATAAGATAGGTTAACTGTCTCAACTGTTCCAGTTCATATTTTCATTTCACTCTTTGAAAATCAACAAGCAGGTGTTTATTAAAGTTCCTTCCTGCCTTTCAATTTCTGACAGTAGTAGCATATGGACACATTCCAATGACATTGTCTGTAGATCAGCTGACTCTGAGACAGTCTGCATTTAGAATCTCCTGTACAATCATGTGCAGTTAGACATCAACTCTTTAAACATCCTGTACAAACAGAGTATTAATCAACATGTAAGAATTTATTTACAATATCATAGCTAGGGGTCTATATTAGCAAGTCGAAAATACGTTTGAGCGAATACCTAATAAGCAACACATGTTAGTCGAATGAAATTAATGCCGAAGTCTTTAAATATCGGAAAAAGTAAGAACAAAATGTTTTAGTTGGCCAACTGATGTCTATGACGTAACTGCGTGGCTAAAATAATAAAAAATTAAAACTCAAGTCCCACTTTAAATTAATGTTATACATATATATTACGTATACTCTATTCAATAATACATGTCTGTGTCTATTACACAAAAAGAAATACATATTGAATAAAATGTTACTGTTGTTTTGCGCGTACTATTTACGTGCAGTTTGAGCTGTACTATAGCGTGCATATTGCATTTACTATATGCAACAATAGCTTATGCTCTTTCAACAGGACCTGGTGTGATAGGTAATTTGTATGGAACTGTACAGTCTCAAAAGATGAAACAGATGCTTATCATTGATGGGTATTTGTATGTATTAGAGAAATCTATCAAAACAAAAAAGTATTGGTGTTGTCGATTGAAGAATAGCCATAAATGTAAAGGTAGGGCTATAACTAGCAAAGATTTGCAGGAAATGTTACTGAAATCAAGTGTACATCAGCATGCTTCAGATCCAACTGAGGTTGATAAATACATTGCTTGTAGTAACTTAAGACAAATGTCTAAAGATTGCAGACATACACCTGCATTATTGGTAGATGACATTTTGGCTAGTACTTCATTGGAGAGTGTTTTTACATTACCTACTCGTAGAGCGTGTACATAGAGAGAGGCGAAAAGGTTTACTTAGTCATTCTAAACCCTACACTACATTAAGTTCAGTTTTCTTAGATGTTTTTAAGTTGAAAGAGTCTACTTTTATTCAAGAAAGTAAGGTAGATATTCATTCTAACTTACATGTTTTGGTATTCACAACTAAGGAAAGTTTAATACAGCTTTGCAGGAGTGAAATTTGGTTCATGGATAGTGTCTTTTTAACGAAAGGCAAGTTTTGTAGACAGTTATACAGCATTCATGTGTTAATTTCACGTAATGACAATCAAAAATGTGTTCCCTTGTTGTATTGTCTTATGACAAAAAAGTCCTTCAAATCGTATAACTTCATGTGGGAATGTGTTTTCACATTATGTATACAGTTAGATGTAAATCCACATGTGAAATTTTTACTATGTGATTTTGAATTAGCTGCAATAAAAAGTATAGCAGCTAATTTTAGTGACGTCAGCAACAAAGGATGTTTATTCCATTTCTCTCAGTGTATATGGTGTAAAGTTCAACAGTTGCAACTATCAAAGTTGTATGGCAGTTGTGTTGAATTTCAAAGAGCTGTAAAGGAGCTTATAACATTAAGTTTTTTACCTGGAGATGTGGTCATACCAGCATTTAAAGAGCTAGCTAAAGATTTTCCTGTACAGGGTAAAGAACTAGTCTGTTACTTTTCAGATGTATTTGTTTTGGGTCGTGTAATGAAGCAGTTTACTCACTCTATAACATTAGGTAGGTTTCCTCCTATGTATCCTGTTTAATTTTGGAATGTATCAAGTTTAAACAATAGTGCTTTGCCGTGTACACAAAATTATGTTGAAGGTTGGCATCGGCGAATTAGGTGTCTTCTTTGAAAATGAATCTCTGATATTCCATGTGTGTTGTCTATTGTCTATATTAGTTTGTAAAGAAAACAGGGTAGATGAAATCTGCCTTCAACTAATGTCAGCTTGTGCTGTATCACCGAAGAAAAGGAAGACTGCAGAGCATGAAAGACGTTTGCAGTCTGTACTGTCAAAGAAGCACGAATACAACAGTGCTGAGTTTCTTCATGCTGGAGCTATGTTGCTTAAAGTATGAATGTATGGTTGTTAACATCTGAATAATATGCACCATTTACTAAATGGGGTTTATATTTCATTTACTTATTGTTTAAATTATTGTTAACGTTATATGCACAAAATTTCTCGGGTGGCAGTATTAGGTTAAGTATGGTACTGGTATGTGGATCATATTATATGTATCATAGTTATGTACACGTCAGCACTTATAGGTGTTTTTTTTTTTTTAATTAAGTTTAGTTCCTTACAGTATTGCACCAGGTTTTGTTTGCTGGCCAAATAAAAGCATTCGACATTTTGATTTTCAGGATTTATGTATTTCGCTATTTTCTGTTTTCGCTCTTTATGTGTCACTTGTTAGGTATTCACTCAAACGTATTTTCGACTTGCAAATATAGACCCCATAGCTTGATATGCTGGCATATAATACACAGGTTAATTTGAAATTATGTACAAAACTTCAGCCAGACATGGTAGCACAGATGACAGTGTCTAATTGCTTCACACAGGCTTGATACGCTTTGCACAAAAGTAAAGTCAGTCTTGTTTGGACTGCATACTCTAAAATAATTTATCATATCATACGTCTTCATAATTCTAACAATGCCATTTGCTAAGGTATTGTGGTAGATAATAAACATTTATTGTCAGTCTTTTTATCTATGGTTGTGTTTTATTCCATGACAGTTATAATACCTAGTTTTGAGAATGTTCTAACAGTAAGACAAGACTTGCTAAATATTCAGCTTTACTCTCACATGGGATGTTTTAAGATATTTATACACATTGTTTTATTGAACCATTTACTGTACATTCCAATAGACACACCTATCATCACTGTATATAATTGTTTTTCTTATATTTGATTACTTGTTCTCTGAAAAAATATTTGCTGTTACTTAAGGTTTTTTTGTTTTATTATTGCCTTGATCTCAAGATATTACACTTTTAATTTATGTTTTATTTATATTCATTAGTTAATTTCTATCCATACACATTTCATTAATAAAAGCCACAGGTGATGACTGCTAAAACAAATGTAAAATAAATTATCTTCTCTTTCTTTTTTTCTTTCATTCTTCCTTCCCATCTTCCCTTTTTCTTTTTTGTTTCTATTCTTTAATATATTTAAAAAAATTATATATAAGTCTGGTTTTGTTTGTTGCTTGATATCTGGATAACATCTTACTTGAGATAAACCGCTGTATCTGTATACAAATCCATATATATATATTTTGGTACTTGCTGTTGGATGTATACTAGCAGCTCTTTTCTGTTGAGCAAAACAATTCAATCATGTGCATTATGTTTTTTAATTAATATTGTCCTCAAACACTTAATTGAAACTGTAGGAGAGATACTTACACACACAATTTTATCTTGACAAACTGTATTATTGTATTGAAACCTATTTCTTAAACTTGACTCAAAATAACTTAGTATCCAATATATGCAAACATATGTCCAACTTTCTTTGATATAGTTACAAAGAACATAATCAACATTTAGTTGTCACCATTCACTTACAATGAAAATAGGAAAATATTAGAAAAAACTTTGAATTTCCTCATATCTGGTCTAGACAATGACAATGCCAGTTTTGACCGATGTCATAAATTCTTTCAGTAGAAAGAAAGATGAAGTGTATCCATCCTAGAAATAAGCTTGTTAATAGTCTGCTAACTATTCACTGTGAGTAAACTACAGTCAGATATTCTGGACTAGTCAGTGTTTTAGTGCTAGTTCTTATTTTTGAAAAATATCAAACAGCTTTTCAACTTGCACTTCACATCTAGAACAAAATAATCCAAAACACTATGGGAAACCAGACATTTTAGCAAACTCACCAAATGACAAAAGAAGAAACTGTGTTTTATTCCTTTGTAACTACAAAAATATATAGAAAGCTAACATATGTGTTATTTTTATAGCAGACAACAATAAAATTTATATAGACTATGGTGTGTTGAATATATTAGACAACTGCCTAAGATTATTCATATGGTTATTGCCATATTTATATAATAAGCTAATTAACTCACAGCAACCTGACAGCAATATCAAACAAAACATTAATACTTTCCCGCAGAGCTGTGATGCATAAGCTCCATCCCTGTTAAAGATTTCATACATCTGGATTCAGTTTCTGATATTTTTATACTGTAGCTTTCAACCATGTTGCCTTTACAAAAAGTGTGATAAAGAAGGAAAGAAAGAAAAAAGGAACAAAATAAAAAACAAATAAAGAAATAGAGAGCTGGCATAATGGGAGTGGAATTGCACTTTAGTTTCTATACATTCTATCCTGGATTCGCTAAGCTGTTTTTCTGTAAGCAAAATGCTGGAACATTACCCTTAACCTGTCACCCCTTGAACCCATCTACAGGAAAAAGAAAATAGTAGCAGCATATAAAATATACTCACAACACTTATTTTATAATAGCAAAACCAGCCCAGGCCTCACAATTCAGACTTTCTATTAAAGCAGTGAAGGGTTTCTTAACCTGGTTTGTACCAATAATTCAACATATTAATATATGCAGCAACTATCACATAGTCAATGTTTAATAAAGCAGTGTAAATACAGTATATTATAGGTTCATAGATGTGTAATAGGCTTATGATCACAACAGTCTTTTTAAGCCTAGCAATACATCCCAAATCTGTGGCAAGCTCTGGTCCCCTTGATATGTGTAAATAGGGGCTTGGGAGATGAAACATTTACAAGCAGAGGCCTGGGAAATAAAACATTTAAAGGCTGTCTGTGTCCATTAGAGACACAGGGGCCAAATCAGGGATGAATTTCCTGTTCCCCATCCAGTTGTCCAAGTTACACTTGAATTAGGTTAGGGAGGAAGTCTGCTTCACATGGATGGAGAGCCTGTTCCAGAGAAGGGGGTTGTCTCTGGGATACATACCATACCTTAACTCTAGCAGGACCTATTTATATCACAGATAAGGTTTACGTTTTCAGAGTGAGTGATTCTGGTGCTGTTTATTTTGCAGATATGCAGGAGGTGCAGATAGTGCCTTGTATCCCACTCACCTCAACAGCCTATAGGAGACAGAATAAATGGATAAGGCCATACGGCAGTCTGCATAAGACATGTTACTTATGTCCTGTATTCTTTTAGTGAGGAACCTCTTTGGGCATTTCAGTTGTTGGATATGCCTAGTTAGGTACATACCAAAAGGGGCATTATACTAGATGATAGGTCTGATGAATGTCGAATACAGTGGAACAATGACTTCCTTAGACCTAGATGGACCTAGATGCCATACCTTTCTTTATAAGTTGCACAACATACAATGATTTGCTCACTACTATAGATACACGATGGTCATAGGCTAGATTACTACATGTGTCCCTAGGTTCCTGACTACTGGGTCAGTTCTTAGGGGTGTGTTCTCAATATGATAGTTACCAGGGGTAGATAACTTCCCAAAGTATACTATTATGCGTTTTTTGGCCTTCAGTTTTAGTCCATAGCTCTGTTACCAGTTATTTGTCTGTGCCAGCCCTTCCTGGAGAACATTTGTGTTAGTTTTGGATTCAATGACCGCTCCTAATTTATAATCATAAACACATTTTGTCAGTCAGAGGACATTGTCATTAGCCTTGGCTTCAGAGACGTAAATGCTAAAAGGGACTGATCCCAGGACCGATCGCTGAACGACTCCACTTGGGACTGGCCTCTTTCTACAGGTGAGAAGTCAAACAAACAGCAGAGAACCAAACCAGGAAGTAAATGCACACACAGCCAGGAAATGGAACAGCTTGTTGTAAGTTCACCAAGGCAGATTCAGTAAATCCAGGTAGGCACCAAACAAATTCAAATAATTCCTTTATTCAGAACCACAGAATAATAACACACAAGCGCTTTCGCTCAGAGGAATTCTGAGCTTTATCAAGTGACACCATGCTGTTGAATCAGGTGTCTTATATACCTTGAAAATCCTAGGTTAATTAGAAAGCACTAACAATTAACATTTTAAAGAGACTATGCACTATTCCACATGCTTAAAAATTCCTTTAAAACAAAATATATAAAAAAATATAATAGATTGCTTAAAATAATGCATTAACACATCTGTCACTGCTAAAAATGCTAATAGCTTAAAAATAAACAAAACATTGTGCACTGTTTCCATAGTGTTTAACTTTGTAATAAAACTTGCTTTGTGCAAAAAGTTGCACTTCTTTTGAAAATTGGATTGAGTTCTGCACACAACTGCGTATTGCCTTTGAGGTTGTGGACATAGCCAAAGAATGCCTTGTGGATGTCCTTGTCCTAGGAGGCCAAATGTACCTCAAATTTGGCTTTGGTAGGGTAGACTTTATTTGTCCATTGAGTTGTTTGTTTAACTGCTGCGTACTGCGCCTGCTAATTTTTGCCATGATTTACTTCCTTCTGTTATACAACCTATACTACAAAATAATAAAATAAAATAGTAGGTAGTCCATAGCTAAGTTAAGAATGGGATATACTTTATTAAAACACACAAACAACTGATCGTAGTTGAGTATAATGAAAAACATTAAAGAGATTCATTATTTGTATATAATCAGGTTATTTGGAGCAAGGGAGTGGTTACAGAGGGTGGTTCTGTTAAGAGCAATAAAATAATTTAACTCATTCTTTTAACCAAGTCCCCCTATCCCCTTAACACCACAGTGTAAACTGAGACTGTGCTACCTTAGAACTGAAACTAAAAAGTTAGAGACAAATTGAAATATATAATATAAGAAGAGCTTATTAAGGCTAACTTACTAATCTAAACTTTATTAATTAAGAAACCAACTCAGTAATAAAATGATAATTAACTAACATGAAGATCTATCACCAGACATCTATCAGAATGAATATTAGAAAGTTATAAACTGAAAAACTTTTAATAAAGACAATTTTCATACAAATAAATACTTTATCAGGTTTTTGTGTAAAAACATATCATAATATTAATGAACGTGTATAAATCTACAAATGAACACCCAAATAGGCTGAAAACCATAGCTATAATTGCCCTGGGGATCTGTTCAAGTGTGGCACCTAAGAACGCACTTAGCCTAAATGAGTAAAAGTATCAGAAAACAGCACCAATGTCAGTTGTAAAATATTTACAATGTTTGATATTTGTTTATAACAATATTAGCATCTATAATATTAGTGTGGAATGTCAGCGTTAATCAGTCCCATAGAGACTTTTAATAGTTTTTTAAATAGTGGGGCAGTTTTCTGAGTTCTAGTATACTTTTTATGGAACAATAATAATTAAGTCCCACCCCGGGATTCAATAAGGGTTTTTTTTCCGTACAGGGAATAGTGTAGCCACTCCTGCATGGAATATGGCTGCTGAGCGATCCATTAAACAAGCCTGGGGACGTGCACGAGCCTGTTAACAGTATTCTGCCACATACATGAATGGATTATGCTAATGACCTAATTTGCTGGTGAAAACATGCAAATGAGGTCAATTAGCGATCCAGTAAGCAGGCTGGCATCCGTGGCAGAATAGTGTAGCTTGCAGAAATGTATTCAACTACTAGCCGAATACATTTCTGCAAAAATCAAAACAGAGGCATAACAGCTCAAAGTAAACCATGTATTATAATCCTTAGGCATGGAAAAGTGTTGCAAAATTATAAAATTCAAAGTTTATTTTTTTTGGCCGATCTCGGCTGTTTAAGCATAGAGCAGCGGTGCGCAAACGGGATTGTGCCGGAAATAAAAAAATGTGAAAAGGCAATTTTAAGTGAAATCTGCATTTTGTCATTTTAGTCTATGGCATGCAGAATCAAAACAGCAGGGAACAGTGGTTGCTAAGAGGAAAGGCTTTGGTGTAGTGCTGTAACTAGGGACTAAGGGAGTGGGGTATGCTAATGCGGAAAATTTACTGAATCACAAAAAGAAGACAAGTGCCAAATTGCACCTAACCATGTAGGAGCTATAAGGCAGTGGTGTAAGCAGGAGGAGCAGCTGACATAAAAAGGGGGTGCATCATGCTTGGTGTAAGCACTTTGGAGCTCCACAGCTCACATTTGAACTTAGCTAAGCACATTTAAGCAAGAGGGTGTGTCTGAGGCTGTATTGACTTATTCCATGAAATGAAGAGTGTGTTCGTGTCCAGGGGAGGGCCATTTCTCATTGTTTACCTTAGCTAAATGGGTTTGTGTGGTGCATACCGGATCTAAAACAAAACAAAACAAAAAATCCGGAAATGGCAGGACTGTTTACACGGCGTGCCTTGAGGCTTAAAAGGGGTGGAAATAGGAAGGGAAAAAAGGAAAAAAGGCAAATTGCTGAATAAAAGCAATCAAGTACAAATAAAATAGCAAGCAGGTGGAATGTATCATAGCCAGCCAATCATACGGGCAGCATCTGCAGCACAACAGTATAAACTGTGCAAACACCTTTCAGTCTGGTTTTCCCACAAATCTTTAACCATTGGTGTGCACATGCAGGGGAATTTTAACCAAAAAGTGTTAGGGGCTGCCATTGCTTTGATCTATCAGTATGTGCTAGAGGCTGAGGGCAGTGAGAATGATAATGCTGACAATCGCCCCAGACTGAGGAGGAAGAGAAGAGTGTTCAGACTCATGGAAACCTACCAGGGCTACATGATCTGGAGATAGTAGAGCGCTGCAGGGTGGATAGAGACATACATCAGCAAATCATTGAGCTGTGTCAGCCTCAACTCAGACCCAGAGCCAACAGAGGGGAGCCAATCCCAGTGGATACCAAGGTATGTGTAGCCTTAAGAAGACTAGCTACAGGTACTTTCTAAAGACCTACTGGGGGCATCATGGGGGTCTCACAGGCATCTGCATCCAGGGTACTCCACCAGTTCCTGGATGCCATGCTACCACATGCCAGTGAGCACATATACTTCCCCCACACCCGTGAGGAGAGGACCAGCAAAATGTGTCTCTTCCACCATGTAGCAGAGTGCCCGGAGGTACTGGGTGCAATAGACTGCATACACATCCACATCAAAGCACCACCTGGGGAATAGGGTAGGGTACTTTGATTTGGATGTGCATGCAGTCTATTTCATGCACATCAAAGCACCACCTGGGGAATAGGGTAGGGTCTACATAAACCGCAAGGGCTTCCCCTCCATCAACTGCCAGGTCATGTGCAATGCCCAGGGTATTATCATGAATGTGTGTGCTGGCAACCCTGGAAGCTATTACGACTTCTACATCTGGCATTCATCACAGCTGTACCAGGCAATTGCCAGTGGGGACATCCCATATGGCCATCTGGTGGGGGATGCGTGGATGATGATACCCATCAGAAATGCACACACACCCACTCAAGAATGCCATAATGAGGCACACTCACAAACCAGGATCATTATAGAGCATGTGTTCAGGATCATTATAGAGCATGTGTTCAGGATGTTCAAGTCACAGTTCCACTGCCTTGACATATCTGGTGGAGCCTTGCAGTACTCTCCAGCTACATGTGCACACATGTTCATAGTATGCGCCATGTTACACAATATGATCCTGCAGAAACAGGTGCAGTAGGAACAGCATGGGGAAGGGCAACACAGCCGCCCACCATTGCCAAAGTCCACACAGGCACAGTGGGACTCAGAGGAGGAACCCCCTGAGCCTGTTCCTGTAGGCAGACAGAGGCGTGCCCTGTATGCCCAGGCCTTGGCATAGAGGCAACACATAGCGCACACACTGACATTGTAGGGAACTCAGGGACTGATACCTCTCTCTGACTCACACACACAATAAAATGGATGCCACACACATATCACACTACCTGTAGCTTACCTGTATAGGAAGTATACTGCATGCATCTGACAGAATCAGCCCTCACCCACCATACCCACAATGCAAAGGCAGGCACAAGGTATGTCAGTCTTCTAAACAATAAATGAATGGAGTAGTATGTTCCGGTAGCATATATATGGTATCGCTGCATGCATGCAAGGGAATGGGGTGGCCTACTGGGGTAGCAGCAGACAACTGACAGCTATGTGGGACACCAGGAAATGTCTGCCCAATACTGGCTTCCCCACACTATGCAGTATTATCCAAGATGATAAATCCCACTGCAGTATATGGGGGGGGGGCTAAATAATGGGGGTCATAGGTCACATGCATGGATGTCAATGTGGGGATCCCATACTCACCCCTCAGACTCACCCAGCAAGTCAGCCATAGAAAACTATAAAGGAATGTCTGGCAAAGGACTAGAAATGGTGTCAATGATGGAATACCCCACTACAGACTTACACAGTGATATCACAGCAGCCTTGCAGTTGTAGTAAGCCTTTGAAGGGTAAGAGGTCTAATACTCAATTGTATGCCATTACATTCTAACCTGTGGTCTCTAGTAATATGTCTCTATTCCCCAAGACAGGGCACAATGCTATGTTAAATGGAATGAAACCATAAAGCCAATATCAGCACAGTATGTACAAAGGTGTACCATTCAAAGGTGTGCCCTCGCTCACCCATATTCCCATAGAAATGCAGTAGCATGTAAGTGTGTAGAGTAATAGCAGCAGAGCACACATTGCCAGGGCTGTCGCAATCAACAGGATAACTGGTTGCATGTCCACAATATGCAGGGATCAATGGTCTATGTATATGCATGGGATATACTGTCAGGATGTGGCCAGCACTTACTTCCGGCTGTTGTGTGTTAGTGGCCTGGGTACAATACTGTAGTAGACAGGGCCATGTTCCAAGAATCACAGTGCCAACTATTTTGCATGTCAGCTACACCTACTGTGGGAGTTGTACACACTGTCCAGATGTCAATATCCATTACTACTGGTAAGCTGGACAGGTCATGGACAGGGGGCCACATATATGAACAGTACACAGGTTGGAGTACATACACAGTGCCTACCATACCTCCCAACTGTACAGACCTTTTGCAGAATCTACACAGGTTTGCATCATATTTGTGATGCCTTTAACATAGTGGTTGTGTGACAAATCATTGGCAAACTACAAAAGTCTAAAGTCAGAAAATAATGACGGAGTGTAGCGTCTCAGACTTCATACCCTATAGAAAAGGCATGCTAATGCAAAATCTGTTATTGTATCACCCTTCTAGGTTTGTAAGGCCAATAGTTAAAATGGGCCCTATATTTAGGCCTTTGTCACCTAATTACTTATGGCTTTGTCCAGATGTCTGGCTCTCATGAATAGACAGGTATGGCGCCTAGTAGCACAGCAGATACCTGAAGGTCAGTGTACTGGCAGGTCATAAAAGGCTGCCACCTTATTGTGTCAACACTGACAACATGTCACTGGCCGACAGCCAAACCCCTGGAATGGCAGGTTGTCACAGAAGGAGCACAAGTATGCCTTGTATATCTATTCTACTTGTCCTAACATTGCAGTTACCTCCAAAGTATTATCAAAACAAGAAAAAGTCATGTCAAAACATCAGTGGCAGACAGTGGAGAAGCAGATGTCACACCGATAACAGAAAGCAAGCAAGTAACAAACTGGTGTCCCAACTGTCTATGTATGGCAGAACTGTATCAACACCCTGTCCCCATGTGTGGGCCTTCATCTGACTGTCATATGTGGGCCTGTCCAGATGTCAGAGTCAGTGACAATTTGACAGCTAGGTCAACATGTAGCCACATAATAACACAGTAACCCAAACTGTCTGAAGACCCCAGCAGATGTAGTAGTTCAATAATGGACAACCTGCCAAATAGGTATGCTCAGAGGTGTGTAGTCCACAACCTTGTATGTGATGTTATGGCATTTACCATGCTAACACCAGAGTTACAAATATATAGCAGCACCCATTGTGGGCAAAGCCTGTGACCAGACTACAGAAGGATAAAGAGACACACAGAAGGGGGAGGGGAACCACTGGCCAGACAGATGGAGAATTTGCACACCAGAGCATATTTTGCAGTAACATAGATGCCCTGCAGTGTATGGAGTCAGTAAGCATCACCTGCAAATACACAACACACATCCACATAAGTGGAGGTCTACAGCAAATCAAACCCCAAGTGAAGGACAACTCAGAAGCAAAAACACATGAGAATTCCCCATACCTACACACCACAGACCACTCATACTCCACACACCAGGGTCCTGCAAACACTAAGACTTTACCATACACACAACATATTACTCATAGAAGGCTCCACTGTGAGACATACAGATGTGCCACACACCAGGCAGGATAAAGAGAAAGTCATGATTACTTGTTTGGCAGGTGCCATAATCTGCCATATCACTCATGAACTCAAGTCACCCCACAACAGGTACAGGTATCACACTAGCCTGGTCCATGGCGGTGTGAATGTCAGAAGTACCTCATGGACTATAGAAGGATAGACATGATGCAGCATGCTGAATATGTGTCCCATGCAAGTATGTCTCTAGCCGTAAGCAGCATCTAGAGTGATGGATCAATACAAACAGAAAGTGATTGCCAGTAACACCTGACTCACTTACCATTGTCACCCAAGAGGGATCCACTGCCTGGCAGCCTGGGAACATATGAGTGACAGAATGCACTGCCTTGCTACAGATGGCCTGCAGCAGTCTTACATGGCCTACAGGCCTCTAGCAAAGGCTCATGCCTCACCCATAGTGGTGTTGTAGGGACTGTCATGGGGTCCATACTATCAACATAACACAGTCAACAAAATGCAAATGAAAGTCCATGCCACTAAATGCTAGTAGCATACCTCTCATCCTCATAGAGCAAGAAATCTGGACAAAGCCAGACATAATGGTGGGATAAAGGCCCAGCTATACTGACAATTTTGAAATAATGCTCTCATAATGTTAGAAAGGTGATAGAATAACAGAGAGGGTGTGTAGTAGCATGATGAAGGGTGTGAAGCCTAAAACTCTAATGTTCTGTCATTATTCCCTGACTGCTACCCTGAGTGTTTGCAACAAACTTTCTAGAGAACCACAATGTGAAGGGAAACTGACTACATGTGTGAGTCATGAATCTGGATAATCTATTAGAATCTGTACAGTTGGAGGTATGGGCACACCAGGATATGACCTTTCAAGTAAGAAGAATACTGCACAGCCAGGAGATACCCAGCCACTATATTACCAAGGTGCTGGACCTTTTACACAGCTTCATCAGTCAATCGGCTGTAGCCACATCTCCCAACTGGCCGGATTGTGGAAGAAGGTCTAGACTTTGCCTCATAATATTGGCCTGTGCCTCATCCATCTTGTATTTCTCTGGTAAATAACTGTGATGATCTGATGATATCTGTCAGTAGGTAATGACACAATACATTACAGTGTCAGACATTACATAAGTCTGACAATGTCTGCTAAAACAAACCCTGTAACTCAAGCAACACATACATTAATAAGAGCTATAGTTACAGTATCCCCCTATGTTTGGGCCATTGTTTCTTCATATTGGCAGCCTATCTCCAGATATCTTGCACAAACAGGTTGCAAGGTATGGCTGTAGCACACAACACCCCGGACTGGAGTTACAACTCTTCTTGGAATGGATTCCCACACTTACTATAGAAGGTCATACTGGACATGCTCCTACACTTAGAAAAATAAAGCCCATGTCTGAAACCACAACGGACTATATATGTCTGTATTGTGCAGATGTCTTTGCATACACACAGCTATGTACACCTGTCTCCATACACACCCATCAGACAGGATTACCCACAGCCAGCTGTAGATGGCCCATATGTATTATAACTGATCTGTTGCGTGTGATACACACACACACACACATATATATATATATGGGCAACATATTACAATATGTCAAGCATACACACACATAGACATGGGCAAGAGAGAGAGAGAGACAGTGATAGCATGAGACACACAGGGAAACAAACACAGAGAGGGAGTCATACACAGGGATACCCTGAATGGTAGAGAGTGATGTCCTGCTGCAGACAGTTGCATACCAGTTGTAACCACTGGAACATGCTAGAATGAAGATGAGAATCATAGTCTGTTGGTACTGAGGTGGGAGTTGTAATATCACATCACCTACCTTTGTGTGTGTGTGTGTGTGTGTGTGTGTGTGTGTGTGTGTGTGTGTGTGTGTGTCTCTGCAGGTCTAAGTATTATAATACCTTACCCACCCAGTATACTTCCTGTTGCCCTACTTTACAAGATCTGCTGATGTCATTCACCTTAGAAGTACCTTTGGACTGGCTTCAGTCATGTAAGCTCTGTAGCATGTGTGATAACTATGTAACACTGTAATAGAAATGACTAGAAAGGTAGGGGTTCTAATCACAGTCCTAGCATATGTAAGTGTGGTTGTGTGTGTGCAGGAATATGTGTTTTAGTTCTTTCCCACCCAGTACACTTCCCATTGTCCTACTTTAGCAGTCCTGCTGATGTCAGTCACTTTAGAAGTTCCTTTGGGAATCCCTCAGCCCTATAAGCTCTGTGGCACATGCAATAACTGCATAACACTATAGTACACATAACTAGTCAGGTAGGGTTACCAATCTTGGTCCTGACAAATGTAAAAGTGCATGTGTTTGGGTGTGTGTGCATTTGTAGGTTAAAGATTCTGAGCCCATTCACACCCAGTACACTTCCCATTGCCCTACTTTAGCAGTAAGGCTGATGTCACTCACCTTAGAAGTACATTCAGGCAGCCCTCAGCCCTGTAAGCTCTGTGGCATGTGTGATAACTGCATAACACTATAGTGCAAATAACTAGTTAGGTAGGGGTTCTAATCTCAATCCTGTCAAATGTAAAAGTGTGTGTGTGTTTTTGTAGGTTAAATATTTTGAGCCCATTCACACCCAGTACACTTCCCATTGCCCTACTTTAGCAGTCCTGCTGATGTCAGTCACCTTAGAAGTACCTCTGGCCAGCCCTCAGCCCTATAAGCTCTTGGTGTGTGCGATAACTGCATAACACTATTGAGCAAATAACTAATTTGGTGGGGGTTCTAATCTTAGTCCTGGCAAGAGTGTGTGTGTGTTTCTGTGTGTGTGTGTGTGTGTGTGTGTGTGTGTGTGTGTGTGTGTGTGTGTGTGTGTGTGTGTGTGTGTATGTGTGCATGTGTGCGTGTGTGCGTGTGTGTGTGAACCATATCCATTGGGGATGGGTTTTGCAGTTTTTTGTTGTGGTGCACCCAGTACACATCCCAATGTCCACTTTACAAGGCCCACTGTTGTCATCCAGTACACGTCCCATTGTCCACTTTATAAGGCCCACTGTTGTCATCCACAGTAGAGTTAGCTGTAGACACTCTGCAACCCTATAAGCTCAATGCCGCAGGAAATAACTATGTAACAGTATGGAATAAATAACAAGATAGGCAGGACTTCTAATCCTTTGATACCAATCCCCATTCACAAATCAGCTAGGCATCGACCCCTATATCACTAGGTGGGTTGCAAACAGGCTCACAGACAGAACCCACAGTGTGAAAGCAGTGGACCCCATGTCAGGCTGCCAACCAGTCACAAGTGGAGTACCACAGGGTCTGGTCCTGGGTCCCCTCGTGTTTGGTATCTACTCCTCTGAAGTATAGCCCAACACAAAGGGATTCTGGCTGACAATGTTTGCAGAAGACTGCAAGGTGGGTGCTATTATTACCTCCCCAAGTGATTTTGACATCCTGCAGAAAGGCCTCACTGAGACCTACAACTGTTGTCAGAACCCTGTACTTAAGCTCAATGCCAGAAAATGTGTCACCATCCCCTTTGGGAACAACTTGGTTCCCATAAATCACCACAGTGATGGTAGTCCCCTGAACACAGAAGTTGTGATAAGAGAACTGTGAACACAGGTTGACAGCAATCTCTCTGTTGACCAGCACAGTGCCACTGTAGTTGGGAAGTGCTTATATGTGGTACATCTCATTACTAAGGGTGTTGCATCCAGGAATAAAGAGGTTATTGTCTCCCTCTACTCTCCCCTCATTAGGCCAATCATTGAGTACAATGGCCCATTTGGCATGTACTTCACTAGATACCTGCAACAATTGGAGAGGCTGCAAAAGTACCTCACAAGATCCTAGGCATTAAACACTTGTCCTATATGGACAAACTCCAATAAGTCCAACTATTCTCTGTCTCATATTGGCTAGTTAGAGGTGATCTCTGCTTGACTTACAAAAACATGTCTGACCCAGCTCTGTTAGGCATGCTACATCTAAAGAAACCCAGCCCATCCACACTACTTGCTCCAGAGAGCTCAACCCCATTTCCACAATCAACATAACATGCTGGAGGGACAGGTTCATAACACAGAGAATGGCCACACTATGGAACAGACTTTACATACATGTCAAGCAGATCACGTCACTGGCCCTCTGCAAGAGAAATCTGGATGAGTGGATGGGGAATAGAAACCGCACCCTTTGGAGCACTGTTGTGGCTATACTGGATAGACACACTGGAGAGTAATGTCAGGTGACACCACAATGCCAGGGTAATCCTATGGGCTAGGGTTGTAAAGGCTCCATGGCCATTTGCCTCGTAAACACATATGAACCTATGAACCTATGTATCTCAGTACTGGCAAATGTGTGTTTGTGCATAAGTGTGTATGAAAGTGTTTGTGTGAGTTTGTAAACATGTAGGTAAAAGTAGTTTAAGGCCCTTCTCACCCAGTACACCTCCCATTGCCATACTTTACAAGGTCTGGTGATGTTATTCACTTTATAGGTACCTTGGGACACTCTTTACCCTATAGGCTCTGTGGTGCATGGGGTAACTGCATAACACTATACTACCAATGACCATATAGGTAGGGGTTCTAATCTGAGTTCCAGTAAATATGTGTGTGTGTGTGTGTGTGTGTGTGTGTGTGTGTGTGTGTGTAAGTGTGTATATTTGTAGGATACAGCATTTTTAGGCCTCACTCTCCCAATACACTGCCTATTGCTATACTTTACAAGGGCTAGTGATGTTCACCTTAGAAGAACTGTGAGACTCTCTTTACTCTATAAGCTCAGTGGCATGTGCAATAAATGCATAACACTATATTAGCAATAACTAGATATGTAAGGGTTTTAATCTCAGTCCTGGCAACTGTGTGTGTGTGAGAGATCTATATCCTGTGTATGTATTTGGGTGAAAACTGTATCCAATGGGGTGGTGGGGTTTACACTTTTAGGCCATGGTACTCCCAGTACATGTCCCAAGGTCCACTTTCCAAGGCTTGCTGTCTTCATCAACTGCAGAGGTATCTGTTGACACTCTTCAGCCCAATAAGCCCTGTACTGTGTGCAGGAACTATATAACAGTATGGACTGACTAACAAGATAGGCAGGACTGGGGTTGTGGCCAAAATGCCAAGAAGATAGCAGCACTCTTTTGATGCTCTGCCTTAAAACATACTTACTGGCAGAATTTTATTTTTTTTTTCAAAATATAACTAAGAATTATCTCGCAGTCAATTGTCTTAATACTGTGGATTACTTATACAAAAGAAATTTTGATTTTATTGGTATTTTATCAAGAAATTTACCAAGAAATTTTCTGTCAGAAGTTCTGCTTGCCTGTCACAGACTGAAACAACTATGAGTCACTCAAAAAACTCTTCAGGACAGCTCCATGAAAAAGGAACTTCAGACCATAATTTCTAGTATTCAATACATGTCTATGAAAATGGATAATCTGGAGAAAATTATGGAAAACATGAAGAAAGAAAGCAAGAAGCAAATAGATGACTTGAAAGAAATAATCACTAAACACTCTGACCAGATAGCAGCTATAGACGAATCAGTGAATGAAATAGATGGAAGACAGATGGAAAATGACAGTCAGATAGATTTCTTATTAAAACAAAACAACCATCTCTTAGAAAAAGTGGAAGACTTAAAATCCAGGTCCAGAAAGAATAATATTAGAATGTTTGGAGTTCCAGAAAAAAAGGAAGGAAGTAATATGGTCCATTTCTTAAATGAATGGTTACCAAAAATATTGAACTTACCTGAATCTTTGCCATTTGGGATCAAAAGAGCCCACAGATCTCTTTGAGGTACATCTTTGTCAAAAAATCAAACATCATGAGATCTATCATTGAAAAATTCTTGTCAACACAAGACAAAGACTTAAAACTAAGAAATGCATGGTCGGGAAATCCAATACAAGTTAATGGAAAAAACATAAGATTTGACAATGATTACACACCTACAATAATGACAACGAGAAAAGCATGTGTCCCATTAATCAAAACCTTATAGAAAACCAACATTAAAGCCCAGATTATATTCCCAGCTAGGATTAAAATAACACTTACAGATGGCCAGAAATTTTTCAATAACCTTGAAGATGCAACTGATTTAGATATAGTTGAAGAAATTGACTTTTCCTTACCCAGTCTGAAAAGACAAGCTACAAATGGTACAATATTTACAAATGATAAAACTAACAAAAAGCTCAAGGGGAAATAATATAGAAAATCTCCATATACTAAGAAGTCTTTGGCAGACATGGTTTCTGAACATCATTGGATTCAAACAAATAAATAAGGTACACTTTTTCATTTTCTCTTAACATTTGAGCATATATATTTGTCTATATACACTAGCACTTTTTCCTAGTTTCCTCCTTTTTGCTATATATTTCATTATCTTCTTATTGCTTTTTTTTCTCATTAACTTAAAGAATGTAGTAGCATTCATGAATACTAATATATTAAAATATAACAACTGATATTTTACTACACGTTTTCCTCTTTTTCTTGTCTCATGTCCTAGTGATTATTTAGAATTGCTAAGAGCAGAAATAGAACTTTCTAATAGAATAACGCACAGCTACTATTTAATATAAACTCCTTTTTCTATAGTTATTACTATTAAAATTTAGAAGTGTACACTGAAAAACAAGCTGTGATGTGTATGGGACATGTGGTTCGTTGTTAAATATGACAGTTATTCTTAACTAATTTTCAGAATGTTTTAATCAACATGTTATGTTATAAAATGATACGGTTCTAACATATAAATATGATCACATACTATAATACTAATGATTTATGAGGTAATATTAAAAGATGGGAGTTGAGAGAGAAATTCTGAGTGCTTAGATGTTGAATTTGTAAATGGAAATAACATGGTGCTTGCATTAACATTTTTTCTGTTTTCTTTTTCTTACATGGTGACTGAGTGCTTTCTTAGACTTTTGTGATGTTCTTGGTGCAAGCTGAATAGTTTGGTTAACTATGTTAAATACTTTGCCACGGAAATTTCATAAAAACTTCACTAGAATGCTGTCTCGAGTGCAGATTTCAGTTTTTCATGCTCACAGTAGTTAATCCAGTTAAGCAGCCATACAAACAGAAGCACAGTATGACCTTTGAACTCTCGTTGTGTTAATATGAGCATTTGCGATGAAAACAACAAGGAAATACCTTCAGTAATGTTTTAGAATGGATTTAAAAGAAACCTGAAATTTTATGCTGCATGTAAGTCTCTTTATTTAGAGAATAAAGCTGCAAAAATGATGTTCTGCACTAAAATTGAGCAGCTCTTTACTCAGGTCCAATTTGTAAAGCAATTTAGAATGGAGTTATATTTGAATTATTAGTCAGCAAAGATCTGTTAATGGTGTTTATAGAAGATGGTAGACAGTATCTTTATAATTTATTGGAGTCATTAGAGAAGTAATATTTAGATAGAGAATATGCAATGTTTTGCTGATGCAGTGTGTTATGTTTAATCTTAGAGAATGAATGTATGGAACTAGCATAATCAAGCAATATGTACACCTTTACATTGTCTGATACAATACTTGATCTGTAAATGTACCTCAAAATGTGGTTACACTTAAGTTAAGGGACAGCAGCTATTTCTGAAT
This sequence comes from Protopterus annectens, assembly GCF_019279795.1. Taxonomy (NCBI): domain Eukaryota; kingdom Metazoa; phylum Chordata; order Ceratodontiformes; family Protopteridae; genus Protopterus; species Protopterus annectens. The sequence continues at coordinate 111,421,408 of NC_056736.1, read as the reverse complement.
ATAGCAATAATAGGTTCTTTTTTTCTCATAAAGTTTCTTGGAATGCTTCATAATACAGAGTTTACATATAACATGTTCTTTTAGTGAAAGTGATATTTACAAGAGAAGAACATAAAAATATATTTATAACAAAAAGCACACATTATAGACTTTGATTTATATGAAAATAATGAGTTGATATGTCCATTATGTCATCCTAAAAGTGATTTTTACAAGAAGCAGTTTTTATTTATTTACATTAAAATGATTTCATTTGTATTTCTTATACTAAATTTAGCAATTATCATCACTTGTTAATGGCATTTCAACTTGTATGTACAAAGGATAAAATAGAAAAAGAGTCATAAGTTATGTATAATTCAGCTGCTGGTACCTTTGATATTTATAGGTCTGTCTTAAACATATTATTAGTATACTTATCTTTATATTTTAATCCATAGTTATAAGTACGTAAACATATAAAGTATTGTTTAATAAATATAGAAAAGATAAACCTTCTTACACAGCATTGCTAAGCAAGCATGAAATATTTTGATAATGGAATGACTTTAAAATAAGAATTAACATGGTAGTTAAAGATATTTTTAGGAGATTTATTTTGTGCATACCATACGCAGTCTTATATATTTACTCATATAAATAAGCTACAAATATAAATGCGAGCCCTATACATAGGTTCATAGATTAGTACTAAGCTAACTGCCCTTGTGAGCCATTTTAAGCCTAGCCAATTATCCCTTGTGAGACTCAAACCCCGCACCTAGTGTTTGTAAGGCAAACACCTTAACCATTAGGCCACCCTACTGCTAATTTTTTATGCATACAGAAAAGAAGGAATATTTTATTCAAACAAGAATAAAATACATTGACAGTATTCATGAGAGATGGAATGGGGCACAAAGAGATAATAACATGGGACTAAACAATATGGAGTTATTTTATTATAGAGGAATTCAAAATAGTTTTCAATGATACCTCATAAGAAGTCATACTCTCCATGCCTTTTGTATATAATTATTTAACCATAATACTGAACACGTTCATGTTTGGTATAAATACACATAATTTTATATATAGAAGTTCTCATTATATACTAATAATTGAGGCATCTTTATTTTGTTTCTCATGATGTTTATATAATGTTATATTGTTTTTAGCAAAAACTGATATGAAAAGTTCTTCGCAAATATATATTTTTCAGTGCTTTCATTTGAAACATATGTTTAATACTAGATAAGTTAAGGTTAGGAAGTGATTATACTTACTACTTTCTTTTGTAAGATCTTGGTGTTAAGTACAAAATATAGATAAATGAGTATAAATATACTATTAAATTATAATCTATAATATAACATAAATGTAAATATTTTTGGTTATTCCCTTATTAGTAATGAGCAACAAATGCTTATTAGTTAATAGATTTGGAGCTCCTGTTATGTGAAAATGGAACAGCTTATATCATTGTTATTAGATACTCTGTTTGATGTTCATAGTTGACTAATTCAAGTTATTAATAGGTACTTTAATGATTCCCTAAGAGATGGATTAGCTGTTTTATATATTTCAAGAGAGCTATCATATTTTGATATATACTGTGCTACTCATTAAACCTAGGCAGAAGCATTAGATGGATAATGTTTAATGATTGTAGGATGGTAGAAGGTGGAGTCAATGACTCGTTCATTGAACCAGGAATATTATATTCCATGTCTGGAATTGTATATAGTTATGAATGTATGTTAGTTATATTTAAACTTATCCTTTTGTCCATAACAGAATTTATAATGCAAAAATGTGTCTTTAAAGATGTATATTTATAAATGTGTTTCAATCAATTCTAATGGTCTTAATAATAACATAAAGAGAGCAAGTTTATGTAAATATCTCAAAACAAACAAAGTGGATATCGCATTTATGCAAGAAACTAATTTAATAGAAAAAGATATGAATAGAATGTCTTTTAATGGTAATGTAATACTTGCTAAATCTCATTTCCATACCAAGAGAAGGGGCACTATGATTTTGTGGAAAAAATTTCTACCTGTACCTAAAATCATTGATTCATATTCAAACAAAAATGGTATGTTGACTATGATAACATTGGAGATAAATAGAAAATATGTCACTTTAGTTAATGTATATTGGATACCTGGCATCAGTGCAGAAACAGCGAATAAATATTTAGAAATAATCTCAATTAAAGTGGAAGGAGACATTATTTGTGCGGGTGATTTCAACTGTATTTTCTCTGAGAATGATACTACTAAAAAGGGTAATTTTAGATTGTTGGCCACAGCCAAAAAGCTAATTAACATTACTGATGCTTCAGATATGAGAGATATTTATGTCATAACAGAGTCAAAATCCCTCCAATATACGCATTACTCTTATAGGTTTGGTAATCAGACTACCATAGATAAAATATATGTTACCGATGACTTAATATCCAAGATGCAAGAGGTTATGATCAGTTCATGCACGTTATCCGACCACAACGCTATTTTCTTTAAAGTACATATAACACCTAGAGATTTGATTTTCTTGCAGAGATTACCCACATATATTACTAAGCTAAAGGATTTTAGAGAATGGCTATTAACAGAAATACATTTTTTACTTGATACCAATGATAATAATGAGACTTCTAGTATCATACTCTGGGATACATTTAAATCATACTTATATGGTAAAATTAAAAGTTGGTATCTAAATAAAGGAAGGAATGGGATAAGGAGTTAATAAGAATACAATAATTAATCGATACATTAAAAAAATGGATATGAAAGACGTTACTAGAACTTCTGAAATTAAAAAAATTTGTTTGATGTACACAGAGATTTTGAATCACAAAGTAGCAATAAGTCTAGAAAGAATAAAACTACAAACTTATTCATCCAATTCTAAAATATGCATAGACTTGCAGTTAAATCCAAAAGTATAATAAATGCCAGTCATATTAAACAAATTATAGATAACTCAAAGAAGAAACCAAAACATATACCTGATATAAAAGAAATATTAGAGGTCTTTAGAACACATCATGAAAAAGTGAATAGCATTATCTCAGATAATATAGATAACACTCTAAAGGACAACTTTTTTGAAGATAACATAAATAAAAAACTTTCCAAAGAACAAAACACTAGACTACTTAAACAAATATCTTTAAGGGAACTTAAGGAAAGAATACAAAATATTAAGAGCAATAAGGCTCCAAGGCTTGATGGACTAATAGGAGAGATATATAAGATACTTCCAGATGAGACTCTACTGATTTTAATAGATGCTTTAGAAGAATTCAGAAAAAAATGACAGCATTTTCCCTTCATGGAAGTATGCCATGATTTTTCCCATTTTAAAGCATGGCAAAGACCCTAAACAACTGACTTCTTATCACCCTATTACTCTTTTGAATGTTGATTATAAGATTTTTTCATCATTTCTGATAGATAGTTAAATCATTTTTTTGCCAAAAATAATATCCGATGACCAAACAGAGTTTATCTCGCATAGAAAAGTCCATGACAATGTAATTTGACTTCTAATCCTATATTAGACTATGCAAATAAAAAGAAAAAGGAATTAACAATCATTAGTTTGGATCTGGATAAAGCTTTTGATTCTATAAGTTGGCCATATTTATTTAAAGTATTAGAAATGTAGAACTTTCCTTCAGATTTTATAAATTATATACCTCATCTGTATCATACGTTAAGATCGGAGCTTTTTTATCAGGACAGCTTAAAATAAGAAAAGGTACCAAGCAAGGGTGTCCCCTCTCTCCTTTATTATTTGATATATCAGTGGAACCCTTAGCTAATTATATTAGATCTAATGATAAGATAAGTCATTTTTATACTAATGCAAACTATAATTCCAAAATTCAGTTTTTGTTGACGATATCTTATTAACAAACGGGGACATAGATTCTTCAATCGAACATATTTTAAAATCTCTACATAATTTTGAAACGATTTCAAGTTTAAATTTTAATCATAACAAAATTGAAACTATCTTACTGAACAAAAAAAATAAACCCCATTTTGGAAAAATATACTAACTTTAACTGGACGAATATTATGTTTAAATATTTAGGAATATATATAAAAGCAAATTTGAAAGATACTATACAAATAAATTACATAATGTTAATAAACACTGTCAAGGACCATTTAAATAAATGGAATAACATGTTTTTTACTATGGAAGAAAGGTTAACTTTAGTTAAAATGATTATATTAGCCAAAATTTTGTATGTATTCCAAACTATAATAGCTTCTCTTCCCCAAAAATTAATGAAGCAACTTAACTCCTTATTTACATTTTTATGGTTTCCAAAAAAAAACAAGAATTAGTCATGCTTGGCATTACAGAAACTGGAAAGTGGGTGGAATAGCATTTCCACACCTAGAATTATATGCAGAATCAATCATACTCAATGTCATAAGTCAATGGCTAAACTATAAATACTCATCTAATTGGAAAAATTTACATAAAATTATATTACTAGACAGCAATGAGGAAATAAAAATCAATGATATGTTTTCTGAAACAGAAAACACTTATTTGGTAATAAAAATGTTTGTTATAATACAAATAAAAAAGAAAATTTCTCTCCACTTGTTGATTATATAGCCAAAAACTTTAAACAAATAATGAATAAGGACTATAAAACTAGAGATCTTCTATTTTTAATGTTCCCTATAGCATTTACAAATAAATATCTGGACTGTTATAACATTAAAACATAGGAGAAATGAAAGAAAATGGATTAATATGTTGGTATCAATTTCTTGATTCTACCTATATTCAGGAAGCTTACTCCCTCATAGCAAAATGTAACATAAATCAAAACAACTGGCTAAACATACAAACTTTCTGAGAATACATTGTAAATGAATTAAAAATAAGTCAAATACTGAAATCCACACCTAGACCCAAAATTATATATTTTTTTTTGTGAAATTAATACACTATGTAATAATGATGGGTTCTCAGTATCAAGACTATATAGGACACTATGTATGAACATACAAACCCCTGAAGAAACTCTATGGAATTATGCAGAAAAGGGTAATAAATCCAGATTTTCAGAAAAGGAGTAAATAATAATACTGAAATCAGTCAATAATACTACATCATCTCTCTTTTGGAAAATCTACACATGGAAATTCATTCATAAAAGTTTTTTCACTCCTCATAAAGTGGCATTAATGTCAGGAAACACAATCTCTAAATGCTGGAAATGTGAGAAACTCTATGTGCAGACTAGGCATATATGTTTATAGAATATAAAACTGTAATCCCTTTTTGGCAGGAATTTAAATCCTTCATAAAAGCATTGTGGTTGGATAAATGTGAAGTCACTATCTCACTGCTATTATTTAATGCTCCGATCCCAGCGTACAGTCCAAGCACACAAATACACCTCCTCTGATCCCTTTTTGCTATAGCAAGAAAAAACATCACTTCAAATTGGAAAAGTAAAAAGAAAATGCATCCTTTGTGGAATGTATATCAATGGTCAAAATTGTATGTAATAAGAAAATTGTTGACCATAACTGCAAGAACTTCAAGAATGACACATAAGCAACTGGCTTGGTTAAAACTTAAAAAACTGTTAGATAAAATGTGAATGTATTTTCTGTTATGGAATTTGTATATATAGGATTTATTTTCATTGTTTAATACTTTTTTATATTGTAGTTATAAAAAATCACTAAAAATTATGTGGGAAAAAAAGATAGGCAGGGCTGCTAATCTCAGTCCTGGCAAATGTGTGTATGAGTGTATTTGTGTTTGTAAATGTGTATAACTGTAGGTTAAGGTATTTTGGGTCCATTCTCACCCAGTACATCACCCATTGCCATACTTTATAAGGCCTGGTGATGTTGTTCACCTTAGAATTACCTTGGGACACTCTTCACTCTGTAAGCTGTGTGGTACATGTGATAAATGCATAAAACTGTAGTAGCAATGACTAGATAGGTAGGTGTTCTGATCTTAGTATTATTAAATGTGTGTGTGTGTGTGTGTGTGTGTGTGTGTGTATGTGTGTGTGTGTGTGTGTGTGTGTATGAAAACAGTATCCTGTGTGTGTTTGACTGAGAACTATATCCATTGAGTGGCCATGGTTTACAATTTTAGGCCATAATACTCCCAGTACATGTCCCAAGGTCCACTTTACGAAGGCTGCTGTTTACATCTACCATAGAGATATCTGTAGACATGCTTCAGCCCTATAAGCCCTGTGCCACTTGCAACACCTATGTAACAGTATGGAATGAATAACATGATAGGCAGAGCAGCTAATGTCAGTATTGGCGAATGTGTGTGCATGCATTGGTGTGTATAGCAGTGTTTGTGAGTGTGTAGACTCGTAGGTGACAGTATAATGAGTCCTTTCCCACCCACTACACCCCCCCTTGACATACCTCACAAGAGCACATGATGTTATTCACTCTACAGGTACCTTGGAACAGTCATCACACTATTAGGTCCGTGCCACCTGCGATAACAGCATAACAATGTAGTACCACTAACTAGATGGGTAGGGGTTCCAGACCCAACACTGGCAACTGTGATCCTGTGCGCGTGCGCGCGCGTGTGTGTGTGTGTGTGTGTGTGTGTGTGTGTGTGTGTGTGTGTGTGTGTGTGTGTGTGTGTGTGACTGTGTGTGTGGGAACAGTATTCTTTGTGTGTTTGTTCGACACAATATCCTCTGGGGTGTGGGTTTTACCAATCTGTGGTGTGTTCCACCCAATACATTTACCATTGTCCACTTTACAAGAGCTGCTGATGTAAACTATCATAGACTTACCTGTATACACCGGTCAGCCCTATAAGCTCTGTGGCACATGCAATAACTGTTACACAGAGCTGGTAAATATGTACATATACAGCTGTACCTCGGCTATGACATGGTCAATGTGTTAACACTCTTCCATACCTCTTGTTGGCAATCTCCACAGGGCCACATCCTGCTGACACACAGACACCTAGAACACAAACAGAATACAGCATGTGAGACTACATTCAGTCAGCATTACTAACAACAATAATGCATCATGGCTGAAAAGGTACACACACTCTGAAGTGTACCTATTACAAATGCCAGCTGACAGCACCTTACACAGTATTGCATAGCTAAACTCTACTGAATTCACCCTGTGCATCAGAACCATATTAGCATGTCCCTGCATCAGTGGTATGGATGACCGGGATGTGGTAAAGGTATCATCATATGCACAGGGTGTTGTGTGGATTTGCCAGAGGCCTAGGCTGGGCCATATGGTTGACATCATTTGTGTGTGTTTGGAGGGATGATCTATGAATGGACTGGGCAGAGGTGGTGTGTGTGTCTGGAGGTGACCTGGCTGTGATGGTGATGTGTGTGTCTTTGTATGTACACAGTCACGCCATGTGACTGTCCTACACAGGGATATTTTGGACCGCTGTGGACCATACATGGCAGGGTGTAGAGTTCACTCTCTCCAGCCACAGACAAGTGAACTGGTCCTGCCAGGGGTATCACTGGCACCACCAGGCCCAAGGCCAGATGCAGTACTACTCCCCAATGGTGACTGCTGTCTGCTAAATCCGTGTCTCTGATGGGACCACCCAGGACCATGTGCCCATGGCCTGGTCCATTGTGGTGTGGACAGCACCTGCCCTTCAGTAGTGCTGGTGGTACTGCCACTATGGAGTGTGAAGGTGCACAGCCATGTAGACTCTCAGTTGATGTTGGTGCTGACCTACATACATGTGGCTGATGCCCATCTCCCACCACACACTCCAGCACAGACATTCCATGGTCAAAGATTGCCAAGGTCTCAACCCAACGTCTATTCATGACCTCAGTATTTTGATGCGTGGCCTCAGCAAAGTCATGTATGTCGCCATGTAAGCCAGGAAGAGTTGCATCCAAGACCCTGAGTATTTGTCTGGTGTTAGGTTCACTACATGCCTGTGCACCCATGACAGCCTGAAACATGCGTCTGGTGACACCTGCTGTGGTACTTGTTACAGCAGCTTGATGGGGTGTGGTCCTCGTTCGAGCACCCCTGTCCATCTGTCTGTGTGGGAACTCACCTGCACTCTGGCTATGGCTAGTGTCTACACCCACACTTTCCATAGTCAGCACACTAGCCTATTTCATGCCACTACCTGCCAGCTGTCCATTATCTGTGGCTGCTGGGGATGGGGTATGTGTGGGCATTATGACTGTGTGCAGGGACATTGTGGATGACTGTGGGATGCCAACCAATGGCACAGATTCAGCCCCTGACAACCCCACCTGTGCCTCAATAGGACCACCATCATTGTCAGAGTCTGCAGAGACACTGACATCAGATTCTGAGTAGGAGGGACCACAACCACCATGTCCACCTGTGAGGGTAAGACAACATATGTTAATTAATACCTGCACTATGAGGTTTGCTGGTATATACACACACAGACACACACACACACACACACACACACACACACACACACACACACATGCATGCACACATGGACACACAGACAGACACATACAGGTGAGGTGGCACAAAGGCCTTACACAGACCTCACAATAGCCAACTGGTGACATTCACGACACACAGCCAGACCACAACATACATACACTGGACAGACCCTCAACATCATGCAGTGCAGGCCTTCCCACTTAATGTTACTACTAATATATACCTCTGGGATATGTGAGTAGCATTAGTGGGTGATGGGCCTTCACCTTGCATACACTGCACCCATGTACACATTATTGCTGTTTACCTGTATAGCACAGTGGCAACTCCTACAGAACATACCTGTCAACTGTACAGAGTTTCACTGAATGTCTAGATGTGTGGCTCATATTTTTGGTCTGTTCCTCATAAATCCTGTGTTTGACACATTACTGGGATTCTCTGAGGATTGGCGTCACTAATTAATGATGTAATTTAGGTTGTAGACTTCAAAATCTGCATTAAATATATATTAAAACAAATCTGATTACTCTAACCACTTTCTAAGCCCACAGTGGGTATAATAAGTGTACATACCCCTGTTAATATGCTGGGTTTTTGTGATATATAACATAAGACCACAGAAATCACGTCATAACTTTTCCCACCTTTAATGTGACTTATAACCTTTGCAATTCCATTGAAGAACATACACAGCAGGTAGGGGTAACATATAGTAAATGAAATATGTACAATAGGCTGGTTGCATGAGTGTGCACACTCTTAAACTGGGTCTATATCAGAATAATGAAAGCGCATTTGTGCGACTACATAAACGTCGGCACACAATACTCAAAACCTGTAAATAGCGAACGGCCACATAATCGAATTTTTCCTAGTGAAAAAATTCACATGGCCATTTGGAAAAAATAAAAATTAAAAACCATTATCAGGTGGGGGGCTTTTCCCCCCACACCCCCCTAACTAAATATACCAACTCCGAGATCAAACAATAGCGAAGGAAAGGGCGACTTCATGTAGTTGGCCAACTACCTCCTTGCCCTGTGACATATTCATCAAATCGCTTAAATGCGGTTCGATGAATATGTGTCGCTCTTTACGTGTTCACTCAAAAGCAGTTTCATGCTTTTAATACAGACCCCTTAAATTAATTAATTGTTAAAGCACCTTTTGATTTAATTACAGCATTCAGTCTTCTTGGGAAGGAGTCTATCAGCATGGCATATCTTAACTTGGCAATATTTGCACACTCTCTCTTGCAAAAGCCCTCCAACTCTGTCAGATTGTGAGGGAATCTCTTGTTCACAGCCCTTTTCAGGTCACCCCACACATTTTCTATTGGATGTAGGTGTTGGCTCTGGCTGGGCCATTCCAAAATGTTGAATGTCTTCTGGTGAAGCCATTCCTTTGTTGATTTGGATATATGGTTTGGGATGTTGTTGTGTGTAAAGGTGAAATTCCTCTCCATCTACAGCTATCTAGCAGACACCTTTAGATTTTTGGTCAAAAGGGACTGGTATTCAGAACTGTTCAAAATCTCCTCCACCTTGGCTAAAGCCTCAGTTCCAACTTATGAACAGCAACCCTAAAGCAGGACACTGCAATCATCATGCTTCACCATGGGGATGGTGTTCTTTTGGTTATGCTCAGTGTTGTTATTGCGCCAAACAAACCTTTTGGAATTGTGGCCAAAAAGTTCAACCTTGTTCTCATTAGACCATTACACATTTCCCACATGGTTTTGGGAGACTTGATGTATTGTTTTTCAGAATGTAGCCAGGCCTGGATGTTGTTCTGTGTGAGAAAAGGCTTCCATATTCAGACCCTACCCCATAGGCAAGACATATGGAGAACACAGGAGATTTTTGTCATATGTAGTACACAACCAGTACTTTCCAGAGATTTCTGCAACTCCTTTAGTGTTGCTGTGGGTTTCCTGGCAGTCTCCCTGACCAGTTTCGGTCTTGTCTTTTCATCAAATTTGGAGGGGCATCCACTTCTTTGCAATGTCACTGTTGTCCCATATTTTTACCACCTTTTGATGGCTGTCTTCACCATGTTCCATGGTATATGCAGTGCTGTGGAAATCTTTTTGTACCCTTCTCCAGGCTGATACCTTGCAACAATGAGATCCCTTTGATGCTTTGTAAGCTCTCTGTGAACTATGGCTGTTGCTGTAACAGGCAACTGAGTAAATGTCAGGAAAAGCCTAGTAGGACAGCTGATCATGATTTGTTGTTAATCAAAGAGTCTTTGTAATTGATGGCAGGTGTGTACCCAAGGAGACGTAATGTTGTAATTAAATCAAAAGCTGCTTCAACAAAGTATTAGTTTCAGGCTGTGCACACACATGCATCTAGCTTATTGTATGTTTTTTTATTTTTCATACTTGTTCCCCTAACAGATTTGTTTCTTTTTCAATTGAATTGTACAGGTTATAGGACACATTAAAGGTGGGAGGGTTGTGAAATGTTTTCTTGTGGTCTCATTTTTGTATATCACACATATTTGGCATTTTAACAGGAGTATGTACATTTTTTATATGCACTGTATAATAGTACTTGGAGGGTGGCCTAATGGTTAAAGTGCTTGCCTTACAAACACAAGGTGCAAGGTAATACATATTGTCATTGTTTTACAAGTGCGTGGTACGTCCTTTGCAAGACCTATAAATCTCATCATTGTCTCTTGTCTCTTGCTAAAATACTTAAACTGGCTAGAATTACCTCAACAGTTTCTCTTCTCTCAGCTCCAAATTATTCACTTTATCCTATACCAGCCATCTTACTGTCCTAATTTATCTCCTCTCATGTCTTGATATTCTCCCACTAGGTCTCTCTGTAGCTCAGACCAAGACCTACTACAAAACTATAAATACAAGACCAAAATTGGATGCAACCTGTATAGCTACCATCCTACCATTGCTTGGAACAAACTGCCATTAGAAATTAGGTCACTCAAACAACTCAATCAATTCAAATCAGTCACCAAAAATACTTCAAAAGTCACTGGTCTTGCCACTGTACTCACCCTCCATAATCTACCTTACTATTGCAAAATCAGTCCCTGCTTCCCCCTTTTCAGAACTCTACTTTTATTTTATCTCTTATTTCTCTTTAGCCTCCTTATCTAGGCTATTACCTGTCATTTAAATCTCATAAACCGCAACCTCCTTAGACAACTATTCAAATTGTGTATTCTCATTTCTTTCCTCAATCTAAACTTATGTTAATAACAACTGATATTTAGAAATTTTCACTACATTGTCTAAATTGTATAAGACAGGCACTGGGTGGCAGTGAAGAGTTACCAAATAGCTGGGTAACTACAGCAGAGCTAGTAAGGGAGATGGCTAGAAGGGTGCTTGGGATGACATCTGGACAGAGGAAGGACGACAAGGAGACATGGTGGTGGAATGAGGAAGTACGGGAGAGTATACAGAGAAAGAGTTTGGCAAAGAAGAAGTGGGATTGTCAGAGAGATGACGAAAGTAGAAAGGAGTATAAGGAGATGAGGTGCATGGCAAAGACAGAGGTGGCAAAGGCTAAGGATAAGGCATATGAAGAGTTGTATGAAAGGTTGGACAATAAGGAGGGAGAAAAGGACCTGTGCCGACTGGCTAGACAGAGGAACCGAGCTAGGAAAGATGTGCAGCAGGTAAAGGTGATAAAGGATAATGAGGGAAACATACTTACAAGTGAGGAGAGTGTGTTGAGCAGATGGAAAGAGTACATTGAAGGGTTGATGAATGAAGAGAATGAGAAGGATGGATGATGTGGGGATAGTGAATCATGAAGTGCAATGGATTAGCAAGGAGGAAGTAAGGACAGCTATGAAGAGGATGAAGAATGGAAAGGCTGTTGGTCCAGATGACATACCTGTGGAAGCATGGAGGTGTTTAGGTGAAATGGCAGTGGAGTTTTTAAACAGATTGTTTAATGAAATCTTGGAAAGTGAGAGGATGCCTGAGGAATGGAGAAAAAGTGTTTTGGTACCGATTTTTAAGAATAAAGGTGATGTGCAGAGATGTAGTAACTACAGAGGGATAAAATTGATCAGTCACAGCAAGAAATTATGGGAAAGAGTAGTGGAAGCTAGGTTAAGAAGGGACGTGATGATTAGTGATCAGCAGTATGGTTTCATGCCGGGAAAGAGCACTACAGATGCGATGTTTGCTCTGAGAGTGTTGATGGAGAAGTACAGAGAAGGTCAGAAGGAGTTGCATTGTGTTTTTGTAGACTTAGAGAAAGCATATGACAGGGTGCCTAGAGATGAGTGATGGTATTGTATGAGGAAGTCGGGAGTGTCAGAGAAGTATGTAAGAGTGGAACAGGATATGTACAAGGGTAGCATGACAGTGGTGAGGTCTGCAGTGGGAGTGACGGATGCGTTTAAGGTGGAGGTGGGATTACATCAAGGATCGGCTCTGAGCCCTTTCTTATTTGCAATGGTGATGGACAGGTTGACAGACGTGATCAGACAGGAGTCCCCGTGGACTATGATGTTTGCAGATGACATTGTGATCTGTAGTGAGAGTAGGGAACAGGTGGAGGAGACCCTGGAGAGATGGACATATGCTCTAGAGAGAAGAGGAATGAAGGTCAGCAGAACTAAGTCAGAATATATGTGTGTGAATGAAAAGGAGGATAGAGGAATGGTGAGGATGCAGGGAGTAGATCTGGTGAAGGTGGATGAGTTTAAATACTTAGGATCAATAGTTCAGAGTAATGGTGAGTATGGAAGAGAGGTGAAGAAGAGAGTACAGGCAGGATGGAGTGGGTGGAGAAGAGTGTCAGGGGTGATTTGTGACAGACGAGTACCAGTAAGAGTGAAAGTGAAGGTATACAAGTGGGAAGTGAGAACAGCTATGTTATATGGGTTGGAGACAGTGGCACTGACAAAAAGGCAGGAGTTAGAGCTGGACGTGGCAGAGTTAAAGATGTTAAGATCTGCACTGGGTGTGACAAGGGTGGACAGGATTAGGAGTAAGTATATTAGAGGGTCAGCCCAGGTTGGAAGGTTTGGAGACAAAGCCAGAGAGGCAAGATTACGTTGGTTTGGACATGTGCTGAGGAGGGATGCTGAGTATATTGGGAAAAGGATGCTAAAGATGAAGCTACCAGGTAACTGGAAAAGAGCAAGGTCTAAGATATGGTTTATGGATGTGGTGAGAGAGGGCATGCAGGTGGTTGGTGTGACAGAGCAAGATGCAGAGGACAGGAGGAAATGGAAACAGATGATCCGCTGTGGTGACCCCTAACGGGAAGAGCCGAAAGATGATGATGATGATGATGTCTAAATTTTATTGTTATTGTTTACTGCTTCTATTTACACTTTTTTATTGTAAAATTGTGAAGCTCTTCTGCTTACTGCTTCAGTTATACTTTTATTGTAAAATTGTGGAGCTTTTCTCCTGGAGCCTCTGCTGAAAAAGGGCTATCAGCTCAGTTGGACAAACCCCGTCAACAAATGTAAAATAAAATAAAATAAAATAAAATAAAAATAAATAAATAAATAAATAAATACAACACTATTAATTACAGAAGCATTTATTAAACTTTAATTAATCCATTGAGGGGAAGCAGTTTGTTAAAGCATGGAATTTGTACATGAGGTAATAGTTATAACATTGTAACATTGGTTAAGTGCCAACACTGACATCTGTTCTTTATCTGCAAACCCAGACATTTTCTTATTTTTTGTAGTTTCTTCAAAGTAACAGCAAGTGATACTGTTAAGTACAATTAAACTAATTATGAAAACACATGCAAACCTCTTGAAACTAAAGTAGTTGACAGCGAATGGCATCACTGACTGGACAATCTTCTTAACAAAATAATGAGATGATTGATACCGATCCTTATGAATATGTAATATCTTAAAGGAAAATAGCACTAAGAAAACCCCAGAAATTAACAGAAAGTGCCTGAGCTGGAGCTGCATTAGACCACTGCATCAAGTGTTGTTTGTCTTCATATTAAATAATTCTTATCAACCCACAGGAAGTAGCAGCACTCTTCTACAAAGCTTTCAGATTTCCTTCACCAGTAACCGCTCTAGGACAATCTGCCAGAAAAATTATTTTACCCTGTTGCACCTCAATGACCTCTGATGATTATCCTTCTGAAAAATAACTAGCAGTCTTGAACATAGATGGCAAACAAACATAACCCCCCCTACACAAGTATGATGACATTCTTGACACTGAGTATAGAAGAATGACCATGATATCATGATATTTACAGACATCCCTTGGATGTTTTCAGTCTCTGTATTGCATATACCATTGTTTTTAAAACAGTTTAACCCTGCCTATTTCTGCAAAGTATGGAATACAGCATCAGATCAGGCAGCAAGTTTCCTGTTACACTGTCCCTACTAACATATACAATAACATAGGCCACATGCTTCCTACATGCTTCACCTTCGCAGACGTAACAGGAGACTTTAACACTGTTAATCATTTGCACCAAATAAAAAATGCTATATTACACCACTTTAGAAGAAAACTCCACACAACTCAGAAGCCACATGGATAGTTGGTCCTTACAGCTGAAGGTACATGATACTTTGTCTTTCCCCTACATTACTTTAGCATCAGTTCCACAGGGCTTAGCATTTAGACTCATAGTAGTGACAGTTTTTATTAACACAGCACCATTATTCAAATTTCACCCAATCGGTGCCAAGGTAATGATTATGCTTAAGCACTCTGCTCAGTAAGCTGTGCTGTGAACATGCTGATCTGGTCCAGTGAAATGGTCATATAGTACCACTATAAAAAATCTTGCCTAATCAGTGTCAGGAGTATGATAATATCATTATCAAAAACTCACCTAGTCAATGTCAGGAGTATGATTATACTATTATCAAAAACTTACCTAATTAGTGTAAGGAGTAGGATTATACCATTACCAAAAAAATCACCTAATCCATGTCAGGAGTAGAATTATACTATTATCAAAAACGTACCTAATTAGTGTCAGGAATAGGATTATACCATTACCAAAAACTCACCTAATCAATGTCAGGAGTAGGATTTTACTATTATCAAAAACTTACCTAATTAGTGTAAGGATTAGGATTATACCATTATCAAAAAACTCACCTAATCCATGTTAGGAGTAGAATTATGCTATTACCAAAAACTTACCTAATTAGTGTCAGGAGTAGGATTATACCATTACCAAAAACTCACCTAATTAGTGTCAGGAGTAGGATTATACTATTATCAAAAACTTACCTAATTAGTGTAAGGAGTAGGATTATGCCATTACCAAAAACTCACCTAATCCATGTCAGGAGTAGAATTTTACTATTATCAAAAACTTACCTAATTAGTGTCAGGAGTAGGATTATACCATTACCAAAAACATACCTAATTAGTGTCAGGAGTATGACTATCTAGTAATATAGTACCACTATCAAAATATAACTGAAACACCATTCTCAGTGTCAGTCGTATAGCTATCTGGTAATTGACAACTATTATCTAAACCTCTGCTAAATATCCTTCTTACTGCAGCCAATATAATTATCTGGTAATACATTACCATCATCAAAACCTCAGATAAATGCCCTGCTCATTGCCAGCAACATATGTTCATATGTTCAATATCCAGTGCTCAGGCTCTAAGGCTATCAAGGAATACTGACTCCTTAAATTATGAGTTGTATACTCAGTTTTCCATCCATTCATCAAGGTTGTTTAAAGAAAAAAAAAACTTCGGTGAAGGAGATTTACTTATATAGCATGGTAATTTATTTCAATGAATTAAGATTTTTTGTGTAATATACAATCCCCTTATTGGGGCCACAGGGCTTAGTCTTTAGACTCATGCTATTTTCAGTTTTTATTAATGCAGTACCATTAACAAAACGTCACATAATCAGTGTATGCATGTGATTATCTAGTAATGTTATACCGTTATTAAAAGCTCACCTAATCAGCAACATTACCAAAAATTACCCTAATAGCCTGATCAATGCCAGTAATATGATTAACTCAGCATATAGTATCGTTATCAAAACTAAAACTAAACACCCTACTCGGTTATCTGGTGATACAGATTTATTTTCTGTAATACCTGATGCATAAATACATTAATTATTCAATTCCTACCTTCTCTTAAACATTGTTCCTCCTCCAAAATATTTTTCTACATATATTAATTTATTTATTTGACATTTGTTTACCGTGATAGTCCGATTGGGTTACAAAACCCTTTTTCAGTGGGGCTTGGGGAGAAAAGCTCCACATTTAAGACTTACATATAGATAAAACCACATGTTTATCTTTGTGGTCCTTATATAATAGTAAAAAAAATGTGTCATACTAAAACATATAACGTTTACAACATGTCTAAATAAACATTTGGACTATTGTTCTCACAATTTCCAGTTTTGTCTATGTGATTTACTCCTATGTTTTTCTTAGGATTCCACTTCCTGTTCTTTTATCTCTGCTACAATATTCACTACTTCAAATATAGCTGGTTTAGATTTTGATTTCCATTTTCCAGTAATTCCATTTTTGGTAGCTACCAGAATTAAACTTAGAAAAGCCTTATGATATATAAACAATTCAGATCCTGTATCCCAACTCAAAAAAATCATATCTTAGTTACACTCATTTGCTCACCCAGTATTCCTGACGGAGTACTCTGTAGGGAATTTTTAAAGTCTATTAACTCATTACACTACAAGAACATATGCACTCAGGAACCTCTCTTTTCCCTATCACACCTCCAACATTAGCTATCCACCTGAGGAAAAATTCTGATTGGGGTATGAAAGTATCTATGCAAACACTTCCAGGAAAAAAATCCTAAATCTTCTAGATTTTGTTGCATATTTGGGAGTCATGCATATGTTGCCCTCCCATTGTTTCTTTGTGAAATGTATATCTAATCTCTCTTCTCAATCTCTTCTGATCTCTTCTGTTTGATTCCTCAGTTATTGTGCAATATTTTATATGACCTACTAATTATCCTCTGTTAACAGAAGCTTCTGTTCTAGATTCAGAATGGATTCCCCTATTGCTTTCTCTTTATCTGTACTCTGATATCAATCCTTGATAGGGAAGCCAATCACTAGCCTTCAATCCAAATGTCTTCTTGGCCTCTTCCCATTCTATTATCTTTCCCTTTTTAATTTCTTCCCAATACCTCAGTTCTTTTGCCAGCTTCCTCCAATAAATCCCAGACCATTCTTCCTATTCTCTGAACCTCTATTGGCAGAATCTCCTTTCTCCAGTCTGTGTTGGCTTAGCCTTTAATATACTTTCTGCTACTTTATGAATATAATATTCTGTATGACTGCTGTTATTCTCCTTAAGGCTCAGCTTCCAAAATCCCATTCTTTCCTTATTTCTTGAATTACTCACCTTTTCATCTTCAGCCCTTTCCACTATGAATTGTAGGTTTCTGCTTGTGCTATGTATGTATAAGAGCCTTAACTATGTAGCTATAAAGTATACCTTCAAATCTGTAATCCTAAACTTCCTTGTTCTATTAGGATGATCGATTTACCCACTTAATTCTTGCCCTCTTCCCCTCCCAATTAAAATCTTTCAACTCTTTATTAATTACTATCCACAACTTCTTCTCTGGTTGATAAAAATATGCTTAACCTGTGTATAAAACTAAAGGGTCTAAAAACATTTTTACTGTTTGTATTGTGCTATCCATATTCATAGGCAAGAGATTCCAGTTTCTCAGTTTTTGTAAAATCTTTTTGTTTAGTCCCTTCCCACATATCCTTAGCTGACATAAAGGAATCCTTTTTTATCCATGCTCCTAAATACTTCAGTTTATTGTGTCCCCATAAATATGGGCTTTGCTGAACCAATTCATGTGTCGGTACATAATTTATACCTATATCCTTTGTTTTATTTTCACTAATTTTATATTCCCCCAAAAACCTGGAAATGTTTTGGAGTGTTACACATCACTGAGATGTCCTTTACTGGTTTCATCAGGTACAAAATAATATCATCTGCAAATAAGGCCAATTTTTCTTATTTCCTTGAATTTCTGATTCCCTTATTTTCTTGGCCAATGGTTTTAAATATAGCATGAATAACGAAGGGGAAAGAGGATACTCCTGCCTGGTTCCTCTGTTTAGGCACAACTTATTAGGCAGGAACCTTCCCACTCTGATTTTTGCTTCTGATCCTTCATATATCCCTCTAATTAACCTTATTATTGTACCAAACAACCATGACAACATTCCCACACAATTTAACAAGTTCTTTACCTAAACAGTCCAAACCCTTACCAATGCCCTCAATACCACTAGCAGCCCTATACCAGGTGCTAGCAAAACCCACCCTACTACTCAAAACAATACCACCAACTTTTCCCTACTCCCTGTACCCACTAAAATTATTTCAAAGCTTCTTAAGAAACTCAGGTCATGCTCCCCCCCTCAACAACACTTTCACCATTCACTCCAAAGATAACATTCAAATCACTCCAACTGCACACACTAAACTCTTAGGTGTAGAAATAGACAATAACCTCAAATTTGACATCCATATAGCACAAAACATTAAGAAAGTTAATAAAAAACTAGGTCTTCTCTATAGGAACAAACACTTTATAACTAAACAAACCAAAGCTACTATTGCAAGAACTCATCTTTTATCCATCCTTCTCTATGCCTCTCCTATCCTTACTAATCTCCACCAGAGTGATCTGAACAAAATGGAATCTTGTTATACCAAAATAGCCAAGTTTGCTACTGAAACCTCATACAAATCCCACCACTGTCTCTCCCTTAACCAACTCAATTGGCTGAAGCTACCTCAACTACTTCTGTTTAATCAACGCACAATAGTGCATAATCTCTTCTACCTTCCAGAAAAAAACCAGCACTTCAAAATATAATTAACCCCCACATCCCTACCAGAGCCTTACGATCTAGTTCTAAGAACCCAATAAGCATTATCAGACACAAAAATGATGCTGGAAAATCTCTCTTTGCCTGCACAATTGCCAAAATCTGGAACTCACTAGCTAGCCAAATAACCTCCACTACCTCCACTATTCAATTTAAGAAACTCCTGAGAACCCACTTCTCAAACAATTGGCTTTGTTCATGCTACTCCCAAGGTTAATTTGCACCAATACCATGTTCAAGGATTCTACTAAAGGTCCCCTAATTCCTTTCACTGGAAAGCTTAATAATCACTGGTTATTTCTGTAACAAAATATTCAGAGTACTCATAATTTAGAAAGACAAATATATATATATATATATATATATATATATATATATATATATATATATATATATATATATTTTTTTTTCTTGTGTTTATATTTTATATTCTATATAAACCCTACTACTACAATGCTGTATGCTGACTTTACAAAAGGAATTGTTAATCTATATATAACTTATGTTTCTATGGAACCCATATCTCTGTATGATATTCTTGTGTAATTTCTTTATGACATGCTATTGGAGCTTTTCTCCCTGGGCCACCGCTGAAAATGGATATGTGTCCAGTTGGACTTTCCTGGTTAACAAATGTAAAATAAAATAAATAAATAAAATAAAATCAGGAAATGCAGATTCTTCTATTGCCCTATTCAGAAAATCCTAGCTTATTCTTTTGAATGCTTTTTCTGCAGCCAAACCCACCAGCAACAGTGGTATTTTCTTATATTCTGCTTCCTTCTGGATCATTATTGTTTTATTAATGTTGTTTCCCCTTCACAAAACCACACTAGTCCATATCTATCAATTTTTGTATCACGTTTGCCCATTCTTTTAGCTATTGTAGACATAAATAGTTTATAATCATGGACAAAAAACCCAAAGGAACAGAGAGTAAGTTCAGTAATCCAAAAGCAAAAGAACCCAGTGGCAGAAGACAACAATAATAAATCCAAAGGATGTTAGTAAAATCCAGAACCGGTTAATGTAAGCGCTTTCGTAATGTTACACATTACTTTATCAGACAAAAATAGCAACACCAAAGACATCTTATATACTAAATCATTACTAATATCTACTAATCCTAAAACAGTAAATTCCCTCCAAAACGTTCAGTTAATTAAGAATTAGTTAAAAACAGTGATTTAGAGACATAGTAATTTTAAAAAACATACACTAAACCCATTATTCATACTACTTCCTGAGTTTCCTAGCTTTTAAAACAGGCTTGAGAGGGACACAGTCATTCAAACCAGACCCATGATGTGCCCCCCTTCTCAAAATCCACTGAAGCTCAGCACTTTCAGTGTCATTCACCATGTCATCCAACCTTTTGTTCTCCATTTGCACATGTACCACCTAGAATAAAAAAGTGTGCGCTTCCCCTTCTACAAGACTATGTTTCGCTATTGCACTATTGCACTATAGTCATGCCCTCTCTTAAAACAGTACAAGTGATCCCTAATCCTTTCCCTGAGCCATCTTTTGGTCTTACCTATATAGAATTTAAAACAACTGACACAATGGGCAACATATACAATATTCTGTGTATTATAATAAGCACTCACTTTTAAGTGCCATAGGTACCCACTATCAGGGTGTCTAAAAAAACCTAGACTCATCAATGTACTCACAATAAGAGCATGTTCCACATTTATGTGTACCTACTTCCAAGGGGTTCATACTACTAAAAAATCTGGGGTAGCAAAGTTGCTGTTTAAGATTTTTCCTGTTCTTATAACTGAACCTAGGTCTCTTACCTACCAGTTCACTTGTCCTGTCATCCACGGTCAAAATATGTTAATTCTTACTAATTATTGTCTTAATAAACTGTTTTGTCAGTGGGACGAGCCCCTTTCCTAGGTCTATTATTGACCGAAAAATATGGGATACCACGTCCTCCCCTTTCATCTTTCACCCGCTTGTGTGCTTTTACTATTTCTTGCCAATTGTAACCCCTGATCAGCAAAAAGCTTCATCCAGAAAATTTTATTCCTTAACAAAATCAATATTTTCACAAGACAATTTGGAGGCCCTCTAGGCCTGACCCTCCACTATATGGGTAAATATATGCGGCAGGTGCATACTAGTTCTAAACAGAAAAGAGGGACAATAGCAATCTTTCCTATGCAGTTTTGTAGACAGGCCTTTTTCTCCTTTCATAACTGTCACATCCAAGAAATCAATGGAAGAGAAGGACTTGTTCAAAGTAAACTTCAAAAAAATGATTACTGGTATTCAAAACAGTAACAAAGTCAATTAATTCAGCCTTATTCTCTCTCCACCCAATAAAAAGGTCATCAACAAAACGTCGGTAGAATCGAACCGGAGAAATGCCCCCTACTCGTATCCATTGCTGTTCCCACTCCATCATTACAAAATTTGCATAGGAATTGGCACAACTCGTGCCAAACAAGAAAATGTTGTGCTCAAGTACTATTTTCAAGAGCATACAAATAAAATCTATTTCATGCATCCTGTGCTTACCCTCTTTCATCAAACATGCTTTCGTCATAGCAAATCCCTCTTGATTAGGGATGCAAGTAAACAAAGATGTTACATCTAGACTTACTAGGATATCAAACACCTCCCCTTGTGGGCCCATTGTTACTTTATATAGATCATTCAGAAAGTGCTCAGTGTCTTTCAGTACTACAGGGTTATTGTCCAAGATCATTCTTAACTGCTTCTCCAAATACAGGGAAATAGGTTCCATGAGTCATCCAGCCCCTGCTACAATTGGTCTAAACTTGGGTTTGGTCGGGTGTTTATGTATCTTGGGCGTCTGTGCATCTGGGGAACAAGAGGTTTATCCACTTTAAAATACTCAAATAATTCATCACACAAAATACCTAAACAATAAATTTCATATAAAGTATCAACAATATGCTGCTGCATCATTTGCACAATATTTAGTGATTCAATTTTATAAACATTCCTATCAGACAACATAGTCTGCATTTCAGTTCAATAATATTCAGAGTCAAAAATCACCACTGGTCCACCCTTGTCAGAAGGGCGGATCACTATATTGTTATTCCTTTGCAAACTAACGAGAGCTGCTCACTCATCTGTAGACAGGTTGTTCCATCTCACAGTCCCCCTATGTTCAAACTTATCATATAAATCCTTCTCACATGCTTGAACAAAAATATCCACATTCAGTGGAAAAACAGGCATGAAGCAACTAGGCTTTCTAAAAGCAGCACCCACAGAGTTATCATTAAACATTCGATTTAGTGAAATATTGCGAGTAAACAGACGTAACCGTGTTAACAATTCACCAATGTCAGTGTTATCAGAAGGTATAAATGTCAAACCTTTTGAAAGTAAATATGATTCTGAATCAGTAAGGCAGTATTTTGAGATATTCCATACTAGTCCTGTCCTTCGGTGCCCCACATTTTCTTGACCGTCCTCACTTGAAATGACGATGGTGGTTCCTTCCTCTTCTGGCCACCTTGTTACATCCCTCGATTGAAGGACTTCTTCCTGTGGTTCCGAAAAGGCAAAGGAAAAGTTGAAAAGACCTGTTCTTTCATAGTTGGTATAATTTTCCGTCTTACCACCATTGCACTGTCCGGAACCTGGGAGATGTTAGTAATGATTTAGTAAATAAGATGTCTTTGGTGTCGTTATTTTTGTCTGATGAAGTAATGTGTAACATTATGAAAGTGCTTACATTAAATGGTTCTGGATTTTACTAATGTCTTTTGGATTTATTATTGTTGTCTTCTGCCACTGGATACTTTTACTTTATAATCATGGTTTAAGTTTGAAATAGGCCTATATGAAGCTGGATTGGATGAGTCTTTATAGTCTTTAGGTATTACAGTCACCACAACTTTTTTTCCAGGATGTTGGTGCCTCCCCTTCTTTTAAAATACTGTTAAACAAAACCTGCCAGATCTTTATCAGTTCCTTCCCTTCTAGCTTCTAGACTTTCACCAGAATACTGTCTATTCCTGGAGACTTTCCCTGGCATACTTAAGTCTTCCATAAATATTTCTATTTGTGTTTTTTTTTATTTTCCCACTTTTCTGCTTTATACATATTTTTCATAAAATTTCCAAAATATCTGTAATATCTCTACAGGACCGCTAGATAGTTTTTCTTATTATAGGCTCACTAAGTCTGGCAACAACCCTTTCTTCTTTCTGTTACCTAAGTTATTGTGGCAAAAGTTTTTGTGCTCTGGAGGTATTATCAAGAACAGTTGTTTAACAACAGTCTTTCTAAACTTATGCATATTATCCAGATACTCCCTTATTTTCACTGTAGCACTCTGCTATTGTGCCTTTTCTTGTTCAGTGAGTTTCCACTTATTTTGTAATAATTTAACCTTTGTCAACCCTTCTAAATAATTTTTATTGCTTCTTAATCAGATTTCTTTTTCTTTTATTTCTCCACTATTTTTAAACTCCACTTTAATTTTATCCCATTCACAAGCTATAACTTCTGGAGCACTTTCTATCTTTCCTAATAACTCCCGGATAATTTCCACTACCTATTCCTTATATTCCTCTCTTTTTAACAGGTAGGTGGTGAAGCACCAGTGTCTCATCTTTACTTCATTAACCTGCATTTTGATCTTAGTAATTATTGGCTCATGATCTGAAATAGTTATTGGATGTGTGTAAAAATTCTCATTTAAGATCACATATTCCTATGAAATATAATACTACTGAATTCACATCTTTCATACCAAATATTTTCATACATTTCTTCAGAAATCTGCCTTGTTTTATTATGTTTTTTTTCTAGGCCCCCAGATATACCCTTATTGCTGCAAATCAAATTCCAGTCCCCACCTATAAATAATATTCCCTTCATAAAGTTGATAATTTCTTCCAAATCTTTTTAAATTCCATAATAGCAGTTTTAGGTGGAATATAAATATATGCCAGTGTAATCCTCTTCCCTTACTAGTAGCCCCTTAGTACCATAAATCTGCCATTCTTACCTTTTTTCCCTTTTCTATCACTACTGGAGCTCCAGCAGCAGTTAAGATAAGTATGTCTCTTTGTGTTCATTTATCATATTCTGCAGAATATCCATCTTGAAATCCTTTCTTTATCAAATTCACATATTCTCCTCTTTCCAAATGTGTCTGCTGTACCATTGCATTTCTTAGAATAATTATGTATTCTTTCCTTTTTGTCTATACCTTTGAGATCATTCACTTTCCATGATAATATGGAAAGGGTCACCATTATAATCAGATGTCCTTATCCTACCTATTATATATGTCAGTATGGTAGCTTTTGTAAATGTCTATTTCCTGCTTTTGTGATACATGATCCCATTAATGTTTGGCAGGTTAATCTTTAAACAGTTTTTACCTTATCATCAAAATGGGAACCTATGTCATATTTTATGACATTTTGTTTTAAGAAAACAAAAAACAGCCCCATAACACCCCCAAAACATGTTAACTTAATACAAACGTGCATAACTATGTACAGCTTCAAATAATGAACTTTAACCCTTCTAATAGGAACATTTTGGCAAATAGACAGCTGCTAACATAGCCTCTGATTAACCTGAAATTGAGGTTATCTGTGTTAAGATGTGTCTTACTACGTGTGCTTCTACTTACACTAATTGGGGTCTGTTCTTTTTTATCTTTATCCCCCTTGATGTGAAAACAACTTTCATGGTTTCAGAAATCATTAACTTTTAGCTTTGAAAAAAATCACTGTTCTCTGTTTATTGCCCTATTATCAGCTTGTCTCCATGGAAAAGTAAGAGAAAAAAGAAAAATGTAGTCCTCTGCTGCAGCGTGAAAAACAAACTGAAACATTTATTTTCTTGTTTCCACTTAAAATGTGTTGTTAGATTAAGCTGAGGGTCTTAATCCAGACAAAAGTTAGAGAAAACATATAAGCTCTAAATATATTGTGATCTATGTACTTTTAAACCCCACTCCCCACCTCAGTAACCCCATAATACAGTCTATTAACTTAAACATGCTTTTGACTAGCATTTTGTCTGTTTTTCCACTGCAGTGCTTACAGTTCTTAACACCAAAAAAGAAGAATGAAAGAAAAGAGGAAGAAAAAACCCACTTTGCTTTAGTGACTTTATTACATATAAGAACAAATAAAATACTTTACTATAGAAATATGTAATTTATATTGTGAAAAGTTTCATAGAACTACTGTCTAGAACACAAACTATTTTTCTTACAGTTACCATTATTTCTTATTCTTCCTCACCCCTTGGAGTTCTTCCAAACATTAATGACATGAAGTGAAGCAAATGCATTTCGGTTCCCTACAAGTTTAACAATGTCAGCAAAAATCCACTCTTTCCACTTATTCCTATAAAGCTGTATTTCACAAATGTGATTGATGTTTTGCAGTATCACATTTATTCACTAATTTCCACATTGCTGATCTTCCTGTTCACTTTCTTCTCCCAACTCCAGATTCTGATTCAATTCCAAGGTAATCCAGATTCTTCGGGTCATCTCCTGTGCTTTTCTCTGTGTCTCAAGGATTTTCCTTTAGAACAGTTGAAAATATTGCACTAGCAAAGTCTCTCTGTGTGCTTTATTATCAGAAGAATGAGAGGCAGAGTCCTGAACAAACTTTTGCATTCCCTTTTTAGCTTGCTCTGCATCAAAAAATGACTTTGATCCTCCAGAAAAAAAAATATTCTGAAGAGAGCTAGAATCCCACACATACCTTTTGACATTTCCTGATTACTGGAACAAATTTGTTTTGCTTCTCTCTGGTTTACGGTGAATATCATTTTCCACAAATACTTTACTATCTTCCATTTTTAATACTTTTCCCTTTTGTCACAATTTTGTCAGGGTCAATGCTTTCTTCAGGTAGGTTTGCATGTTTACTAATAAAGGTCTTGGCTGCTTTTTCATGTCCAGATTTGGAACATACACATGGTGTGGCCTTTCAGTTAACAGTTTATGCTGTGGAATACCAGTCCAGTTGCTTATTTGTGCCTTCATAAAATTAATACAATTGGTTCTTTCTAGTTTCTCTGGTACAGCAGAAAATCTCAGATTTTCCTTATGTGCTCTGTCATCCATTTCTACCATTTTCTGAAACATTGTTTCTTAAGCAGTCTCATACTGATCCAGTCCTTCCTTCATTCTGACCTCTGATTTTTGCAGTTTTATCAGCTTACCTGAATATCTGTTTAAAGCTTCTTCCTTTTTCCAGCCCTTTGTTAAATAAGTAGATATAGTCCTTCAGTGTTTCATTTATTTTAATCAGCTCTGAGCACATTTAACTTATTTTTCCTATAGATTACTAGAAGTCATGTACCAAAGCTGGAGCTTGAATTGCTTTTTGATGAACAGCTGTAGGAGTTTTCCTATTTAGTGGGTTCTGTTCACCTTTTCTAGATGTGTATTTCTCTCAGGCTCTCTTAGTTTCTTCTTTGCTGGCATCCAGGCAATGTACTTAGCCAGTAACTGAATTTTACTCAGAATGACAATCTCACTGGCTGTTGTTTCTTAGTTTCTATTTCCACACTGGGAAAGCTGAAGTCAACCTGTTGATCAGTGTGCAGCCATCTTGGAAGTCCCTAACATTACTATATTCTATTCTCTTAAAACCATGCTTTGTGCCTCATCATGTTACTGTTAGCTGTTTAACATGAAAAACCTGTATTCCTCTTTTTTTTTTGCTTCTTATACTGCCAGTGCAAAACTTTTTGGGGGGACCCTTGGTGCTGAAGTTTGACCACGATCTTCTTAGCCACCCCTTCAATTTCTTCAACCTCCACTCTTAATAATACCTTATGGATAGGGTTGTACTGGTGGGGCAAAAATGGGAAGTATATCAATAGGTTATCCTAGTAAAATCCTCTGGAGTGGGACACTTTGGCAGGGTGGGAATAGGACGTGGCTGGTATGCTTTTGGGAGGCAGAGACAAGACAGGTACCTGCAACATCTCATATACTGCTGATGCCAGGGCTTTTTCCTTTAAAAGTTCCCATATATGTAGGGATGATGTCATCTAAATGGGTGTACAATGAATCCAAAATGGAAACATCCTCACCTCCATGGTGGTGTATCCCTCATTTACTTGTCCCCTGTAACATTGACTCAGTCTAGGCCACAGTATCACCACTGGGGCCAGATGCATAGCTAGGGTGGGGTGAGGGAGGTAGCCATCCTGGGTGCAAGATGTCATAGGGGACTCTATTGTATGACTCACAGATTCTTCTTTCACCAGGATGGACAAGGAGAAAATAATGGTTAGTTGCCTATATGGAGCTAGGATCTGCAATCATATGCATGCACTCAGGTCACTGCACCACAGGTACCAATATGATTCTATCATAGTTCATGTGGGCATAAATGACCTGAGGCATACCTCACTGGATTATACGAAAAGATACATTATAGATCTCTCTGAATTGGTGCCACTGACGGGTATATGCTTTGCACTAAGCAGCATTCTACATTCACCAAGGATGATGCCACAGTATGAACAGAAAATTATTGATTTTAGTAAAAGTTTCTGGTGTCACTCCAGAGGAATGTAATATCTATCAGTATGAGAGGACATGGTTAACAGACCACCTGTCTCCCCTGGGCTTTTGGATATTGGCTAAAACTCTATCCATTTCTTACAGCCTTTTTAGGCAATGTCAAAATGACGAAACAGCAAACGTAGCAAAAAAAAAAAAAAGAAATAATAAAATAAAAAACTGAAAGCAACCTTAAAGTGTTACTGCTCAATGCTAGGAGACTAAACAAGAAACTCCACACCCTACAAGCTCTCCTCACTCTGGAGAATGTAGACATTTGTGCTGTTACCAAGACTTTATTTAAATTCACAGAAATTACTCAGGCAGAAGAAGACTGCAGTATCTTAAACACATTTAGACCAACAGTAACAGAGAGGTGCTAAAGGTAGAGGTGTCTCAATCTATGTTAGCAGCAAATGCAACTCTAGGTTTGTTAAACAGGATGATGTCCTGGAGTTCATCCATGTCCAAGTCTCCATAGACAAGGTTCCCTACAATGAACTGGTCAGCTACAAGTTGCCTTCTATGACCCATGAAGATCACAGCTCTTACCTAGACCTAGAGGTGCTCACCATACAACCAAATACCCTGTTCATGTCAGATTTTAACTACCCTCTAAAGACTGGGAAATGTACACTGCCTATACTCACAGGTAAAGCATTTCCTGGACATCATCAACAAACACTCTGGACCAGATAGTGCACTTTCCAACCAGAGGATCAAACATACTGGACCTAGTACTCACCAAACATGGGAGACCATTGTACCCCCCCATGTCACGTCCTCAGTGCTGAAGTTGGGCCATAAAGCTGTCTCCCTTGAAATAAAATTCAACACAGAAAACCCAAGTAAACTTGTAACAGTTAGGAATTATACTACAGCAAACTACATCCTATTAAGCAAGCTTGTTAAAATTCATAGCCCCCCAAACCCGAGAATGCACCTAGCTATGCAGAATTATTTAAATAAGTACTGTGCAAACATGTACATGGTTGCATTGAGGCTGACATACATACTGGAAGAGAGCCCAGATCTAACATCAAAAACAACCCACACTGGTGGAATCCTTACTTTAATAGGCTATATAACAAAATAAAAAAGTTATGGCCAAAATCGGAAAGAGCAACTCTCATAGTGACACAAGCTCTCTGATTCAACTAGACAAGAAACTAAGAGGTCTAATAAAGTCCAACAAGTCCAATTATAAGGTCAGGATAGCCTCCTAAGCTAAGGACAATCACAAGGCCTTCTTCAGCTACATGAGTAATCTGAAAGGTAATACTCAACAGTGTGCAGAACTGGTGGTAAATGGCAGAACCTTCACTGATAAGGGTGACATAGCAAATTTACTGGCTGATAAATTTAGCTGTAGCTTTACCACCACTACCCCCTGTGAAATCCCTTCTAGCATACCCCCCAACTATCAACAGGAAGCAGTTCCTGGATGTGCTTACTAAGGCCCAAAACTTTGCTTCAATGTACTCCTACAATACCCCTGGTTGCCTCCTAAATATCCTAAAACATGACCTAGCAGGACCGCTTGAGGCACTCTTCAACTGCAGTCTCAAACAGGTGCCAGGTAAATGGAGGGCAACAATGGTCACCCTCTTCATAAGGGTGGACCATCAGCTGATTCTGGATACTACAGATCCATCAGTCTGACAAGTCTAATATCCAAAGCCATGGAATGAATTATCATGGAAATGATCAGCAAGAACATTGGTAACCTACAGACACTGGACCCATCCCAGTTTGGCTTTATAAAAGGGAAAGTCTTGCCTACTTAAAATGTTAGACTCTTTTGAGAGGGTCACCATGGCTATGGATGAGGGGAAAATGGTGTGTACTGCCTACTTTGACCTGGCCAAGGCATTTGATACAATACTCCACTCAAGTATTATTGAAAAATTATTAGAACTAGGCATAAATCCCTACATAACTCACTGGATTGCTAGCTGGTTCACAGATATATCCAAGAAGTCAGGATCAGTGAGATCACCACCACCAAGAGACTATCACCAGCAAAGTACCCCAGGGGTCGGTGTTGGGTCTGCTCCTGTTTGGCAACTACTTCTTGGAAGTCAAGGGTAATGTCAAAGACCTCTGACTAACTAGGTTCACAGGTGAATGCAAATTAGGAGCTATCATAGATTTCCCCATGACATCAGCATTCTACAAGAGGGTCTAACACAAACAAATGACTGGTGTGAAAGCCACAGATTAAACCTCAATGCAAAGAAATGCATTATAGTGCCCTTTGGGAAAGTGTCCACCAAAGCTAATTACTTTACCAATAAAACACCCCTAAGAGTTGACCCAGTAGTTAGAGATCTGGGGACATATGCTGACAGCAATCTGGCATTTGATCACCACATAACCAAGATAGTAAAAAATCATTCTGTGTGTTGCACAAATCATAAGCAAGTGTATGGTATCCGGGTCCAAGGAAGTAATAATACCATTCTACTCAGTAATAATACCATTCTACTCAGTAATAATACCATTCTACTCAGTAATAATACCATTCTACTCAGTAATAATACCATTCTACTCAGTAATAATACCACTCTACTCAGTAATAATACCATTCTACTCAGTAATAATACCATTCTACTCAGTAATAATACCATTCTACTCAGTAATAATACCATTCTACTCAGTAATAATACCATTCTACTCAGCCCTTATCAGACCCATCACTGAGTAAAATATCCACTCTGGCATGTACCTAGCCAGGCACTTGCAATAGCTGGAATGCCCTCAAAGGTTTCTCACCAGGAGAATCCAGGGCATGAATGCCCTGACCTACACAGATCACCTTAAGGTCCTCTCTTTGTATTCAGTCTTCTACAGGTTACTGAAATTTGATCTATGCTTAGCATATAAGGAGTCCTCTGATCCAGCTCTGATGAATCTGTTGTGCATCTGCAAGACAAACAACCCCATAAACATTAGATCAAAGGACCTGAACTTTGTCTGCAATATAAATATAGCCTGATGGATGGGACCAATATGTGTTTTAAAGGATCCCTGTGCTATGGAATAAGCTCCCCATCAATGTGAAGAAGAATTCATCTCTAACCCTGTTCAAAAGAAACCTTGATCATTGGATGGCAAATCGCAGATTTACCCTCTGCCTGGCCCCTATGTCTCTGATGAGAAAAGATTGACAGTGAGTAAATTGAAGCGCAACTAACATAACCTTAGCTACCTACTTACTAACATACTCCACCATATAGGCATCCAAGGAATTATTGAGCAAAACTGGGTTGGGTTGCATGGCTAAGCTAGTCAAAACCCTGGTGGTCATTAGCCTAGTAAGTTTATGATCATGAAGAATCATGCTGACTCACCAAAGGTAGTTTTGGTGATGATAAAAATTTTGAAAACTTTTCTCCAAAACTAACTTTAGTCAACAAAAAAAAAACATTTTTTTTTGCAAGAGCAATCCCCCCTGCACTCCACAATGTAGTGGGACATCCCCACACTCACCAAGCTTATATATACCAACTATGAAGTCACACAATGGTGGAGAATAAGGCAAACATCACTGTCAGTGAAGTTAGTTGTACTGAACAGTGTTCAAACATTTTATGCTTGGTGAAACTAACTTCTTCAATTTGACATGTTCCTGATCATGAGATGCTGACTGAGTGGTTGCCTAGTACTGGCATTCAGAAATAAGTGCCAAAAAATAATACTTGTTGAAAGGGCAGAACAACTTCAGCTGTAGCAAGCTGCTAGTTACATTTGTAGCAAGAGGTTAGTAGTTTTCTTCAGTTTGTTTGGCCCTCATGTTCATGTCTGAGACGACATATTTTTTTTCTCAGAGAGGACTAGCTTTTTTTTTTCTTGTTCGTCATCTTAGAATTGGGTGGTGCATGGTTAGTTGCCTTATTTGGAGCTAGGATCACAATATCATGCAAACACTCAGGTCAATGCGCCTTGAGTACTATTATGATTCTGTCTATGTGGGTGTAAATGACCTGAAACATACCTGACTGGACTATAAGAAAAGAGACATTTTGGATCTTTCTTAATATGTGTCACTGACAGGCACATGCCCAAGCTTATTACTTCATTGATAAAACACCGTCTAAGAGGTGACCCAACAGTTAGTGATCAATGAACATATGTAGAAATTAATCCGGCATTTGACAAACATGTAACCAAGATAGTTAGAAAATCATTCTATGTCACCGAACTCATAAGCAGGGGTATGGCATCCAAGTCTAAGGAAGTAATAGTACCACTCTACTCAGCCCTTATCAGACCCATTATTGAGGACAATGTCCACTCTGGCATGTACTTAGCTAGGCACTTGCAATAGCTGGAAAGCCCTGAAAGGATCCTCACCAGGAGAATCCTGGGTATAAATACCTTGTCCTACACATATCACCTTAAGGTCATCTCATTGTAGTCAGTCTCCTACAGGTTACTGAGAGGCAAACTATGCCCAGTATATAAGTTGTCCTTAGATCCAGCTCTGATGGCTCTCTTGCACATCAGCAACACAAACGACACCAGAACCACTAGATCTAAGGACCTGGACTTTGTCTGCAACATAAATAGAACCTGCTAGAGGGACTGATATGTGTCTCAAAGGATCCCCAAGATATGGAATAAGCTCTCCCTCTACATGAAGAAGAGTTCATCCCTCACCCTGTTCAAAAGAAACCTTGATCATTGAATAGGAAATCGCAAAATCATCCCTGGCCTGTCCTTCATGTCTCTGATGGACAGAGATTGATAGTTGTTGTGTCTTTCGGCTTTTCCCGGTTAGGGGTAGCCACAGCAGAACTCCGGTCTGCTAATGATTGGCAGTAGATTTTTACATGCTGAGTTGCCGGCCCAGATGCACAACCTTCAACGAAGGTACGCCCATTCACGCATGTCTCCACACAGAAGATGCTCTAGTTGAGAATCGAACAGGACAACGTCTTAATGTGAGGCGACAATGCTACCGCAGCACCACCACTGCAGATTGATAGTAATTAAATTAATTCCCAACAAACATACCCCTCTAACTCTTGGCTACCTTGTTACTAACATACCCTACTATACAGGCATCAAAGGAACTCTGGACAAAACTGGGTTGAGTTGCATGGCTAGGCTTGTAAAGATCCTGATGGTAATTAGCCTAGTATGAGCCTATGATCATGGGGGTATCTTGTTGACTCACCAATGATAGTTTTGTAGATGATAAAAAGTTTAAAAACGTTTCACCAAAAATACCTTCAGTGAACTAAAGAAAACAGTTTTTTTGCAGGATGGGGCAAGCCCCCCTTGTCTCCCCATGTAGATGGATACCCCTATCCCCCCCATATTTATACATATAGCAACTGTGAAGTCACACAATAGTGGAGCAAAAGGCAAACTTCACTGTTAGTGAAGTTAGTTTTGCTGAACAGTGTTCAAACATTTTCTGTTTGGTGAAACTAACTGCTGATTTGACATGTTCATGGTCATAAGATGCAGATTGTGTGGTTGTCCAGTCCTGGCATTCAAAAATGAGTGCCAAAAAATAATACTTGTTGAAAGGACTGAAGCACTTCAGCATTACATTTGCAGTATTTAGTTTTTGCAAGCTCCTAGTTACATTTGTAACAAGTAGTTAGTGGTTTGCTTCAGTTTGTTTGGCCCTTAAGATCATGTCTGACAGAACATATATTTTTTCCAGAGAGGACCATCTTTTTTTTTTTTTTTGGTCCTCGGCTTAGAGTTAGGAACTGCACTGGACACAGGAATACCTAGCTACAGTTTTTATTATGGCTCATGGACTGCCATACCACCTGAACATCCTTTGTCCACCTCCCCCCCCAGGAAGAGGTACGGAGGCTGTGCTTTGGCATTCTTCTTCCAGCTCCAACAGGTGTCCAAGCCAGTAATTAAACTCAGGTCATCTAGGTCAGTGAAAATTGCAACAATGCAATACTTAAAGACATTTATAAATGTCAGATTACTTTTTGATAATAACTTTCCTATGTATGCATTCAGCAGTTACTCGACATATAATTGTATTACTGAGCATTTACTTTAATGTCTCTCTCGTATTCATTTTCCCAACTCACCTGAATATACATTCATGTATTGATTAAGCTTTCTGGTAGGAATCTGACATATATAGCTCTGTAACGTGTTCATAAGTTTAAGTTTAAAATAATTCAATAAGCTTACGAGTTGCATATATGTCTTTTTAGTTAGTTTGGTATGATTCAATAATCTGTTTAATGAACTGTAGGATTCCACTACACTAAAACAAAGAATTGTGACTTAAAAGCTGTTCCATTCTTTTACAGTATTCTCCAGAATGCAACCAAATTGCCACAACTGCCCATTTTTATTTTTGTTTGCTCTGCAGGGTAGTGTACTGATCTCCATGGACCTTTTTCAGACTCAGCATGGGAGCAATGTCCGATTAAGTGACTTGCTCAAAATCACAGAGTTAGACAATGGAATCAAACCTTGCACCACCGGACCACAGGAAATAGCTTGTTGACAGCTCCTTAATCATCTAAGCCAGCTGCCAGACATATTTCTTTCATTTCAGATTGAATGCAAATGCTAGAGTCTATAAATCTTTACAGTTTATAACCAAAAATGAAGGTAATATATCTGGAGCACAAAGTTCTATTACCATAAAATGATTTAGCAACTTTAAGAAGAAGTCCAAACTCCAAGAAAAACATCAGTAGCTAAAATAGAGTATGGATGGTTTAAGATTTGAAGTCTTCTCGCAGAAATCCTTAGAGATAATAAACCTAGGGATGAGCTCCTATTCAACTTGGGTTGAACATTAAGTAATTAAACATCAAAGTATAATATTTATTTCAACAA
Source organism: Protopterus annectens (assembly GCF_019279795.1). Classification (NCBI taxonomy): domain Eukaryota; kingdom Metazoa; phylum Chordata; order Ceratodontiformes; family Protopteridae; genus Protopterus; species Protopterus annectens. The sequence continues at coordinate 111,386,653 of NC_056736.1, read as the reverse complement.
TGTGCCTCAGCAAGGATGAACAATTGAACATCTACTATTCTAAAAACATCAATGCAGTCTGTGTAATTGTATAAATAATGCATTTCTTTCTATGTCTGTAATTTGATGGTTTATTGCTCTCTGAATTAAGTTATTTGCTTGTATTGCATTTGTCTACTTGCCTGTTCTTAGCTTCATTGCTTGTTGATCTGTGGTTTAGAGCTAGATTAAGACCAATTAGGACACTAGACAATGTGCTGGTGTACTGAGGACACGAGTCTTCACATGTCCCCACAGCACATCATAAAATTTGTAATTGCAAACACTCCCTTTCCATTTGCATATGTTTTAGCACTACATTATCATAAACAAGTTCCATAATCTAATAGTATTTTATTTCAATATAAAACAGTTGACATTTTATAACATATTAGGCTGGTCTGGTATTTTGCCAGAATGCACAAATTCCCAATTAGGAATATTCAATGAATGCAATAATACCTGGTATACTGAACTTACCTGAATACATGACTGGTCTCTAAAATAAGGGGTATATGGTAATTCCATATGCATTATAACAAAATTTTCACAATACTTCATAATTGTGATAGATGTTTTTTAAACTGGACCAAATGTATTTTCACTTTAAAAGGAAATGCTTGTTCTTGCTTGATGAAATCACCTTCTGAATCACTTGAAAACACATATCACCATTGCATTCTGGACTGAAATAAAAAATGCTTTGCTGAATAAATTCTGGAGACAGAGATAGTGTAAAATATTGACTGACACATTTCAGGTAATTTAGAGCATCAAATGACTGCAGCTTTTGACGGTTTGCAATCTTTCCACCAAAAACACTGAAAACATCAATTTATTTTGTGTTCTGCCTGAATGGGATACATTTCCTAAATGCAAGCAGAAGTATTTTGTCTGCAATACAAAAGAAGATTTTGCACTTAGATTGTGAAATTCCATTTTGTACAAGTGTGAATTTTACTGTTTGTGTTCATGATGCAGAACTGAATGTTCCAAATAAAAATAAAATAAATAATGTTCTGCATTTCCTTTTCCATATGTAGATGTGTAGCAATGTCAATTTTTACATTTTTCACCTAAAAAATACAATGACTATCACTACTGCTACTTCTCAAATACACCTCAGGAAGTAGTTTTCTGTATTACAAAGCTGCATTTCCAGAATGACTTGAATGGTTTTCACTGCCTGCATATATGGTGCTTATTGAAGAAGCAATATGTTAAAATTTTTAAGCAAAATGTTTGCAAACTGCAGACATTGCAAACCACTGTTTTATCTGGTGCAGTATTTTTTACTCAAACAGCCAGTTGTTCATTTCTAACATAACTGCAATAGGTGTGATGTTTATTTCAGAGCAAACATTTTATGTCCAAAGGAAATTGTACTTTTACTATACAAAATGACTTTCCTGTTTAACATATAAGTACTTCACTATTTGACTTTCTGAAGAAAGCTCGTAAAACAAAAATGTAGACAATGTCAATCCCATGTATTGAGGTGAACTATAGTTATGGGTATGTATTTATTTTTTGAAATTTACTTTCCACTGCTGAATCTGGCTCACCATCGTCACTACTTCTTTCTAGTACCATGGGCAGGTAACACAGATGAAGCCTCTTAGGGTCACATGCAATCTGACCAAGATGATTTGACAAGAGACTGTTGCTAGAAGCAGGCATCCATGTCATTTGTAAGGAATGATCATTAAATGGAGCATACACTTTAGGAAACCTTTTGAAGGCTAAGGCCGGTATTCATAGTTGCTTGCACAAATGCAATAGGGATATCCCTGATGCTTATGAATGAGAGTAGCAAAGACAAGATTCATAGAGGCCATTTACGCTAATTTGAAATGCCTTAAAAATAATGATATGCAAATGAGAAATGGCGTAAAGTGGCTTATGGTAATGAAATGATTTTATGATTCATAGTCCAACATCCACGCGGTATTAACATCTATTGTTAAAAGTGTTGCTTCGCCTTTGATATTGGAGTTGCAATCCATGAACTTGTCCCAAACCATCTCTTCAGTAGTTTGTCCAGGTATGGACAAACACTTCTTTGATACAAAAATGAATTATTTCCCCAAGAAACCCCTTCAGGAGTATTCCAAGTATGTACAAGCACCAAAATGAAACATTTCCTCAAGTGACCCCTTCAGTAATATGCCCAAATATGCACAAGCACCAAAATAAAACAATCTCTCCAATGACACCTTCAGTAGTATATCCATGTCCATACAAGCCCTTGCCTGACTCCAAAATGAAACCTTTCCTCCCAGGACTCCTTCAGTACTTTTTCCAAGTATGTACAACCACTAAAATACAACGCAAATGATTTCTTTAAATAAAATCAGTAACTATACCTCATTTTGAAATGGATGCCATTACTTACCCATTTTTTTTCATTCCCCCCCACATAGGTTCATAGGTGTATACTAGGTTAATGGCCCTGGAGCCTTTACAAGTCTAGCCCATAGGATTACCCTGGCATCATGCCACCCAACCTTAGTTCCCAGTGCCTCTGTCGAGTAGAGCCACTGGAGTGATCCCCGGGGTGAATTTTCTATTTCCCATCCACTCATCAAGATTTCTTTTGAAGAGGGCCAGTGAGGTGCTGTGTTTGACATGTATGGGAAGTCTATTCAATAGCATGGGCAGTCTCTGGGTTATGAACCTGTCCCTCCAGCATGTTCTGTTGATTGTTGTAATGAGGTAGAGGTCTCTGGAGCATGTGGTGCGGCGGGATTGGGATTTCTTTAGATGTAGCATTTCTAACAGAGCTGGGTCAGACATGTCTTTGTAAGTAGGCAATATGAGACAGGGAATAGCTGGAGTTTTTTGAGTCTGTGCATATAGGACAAGTGTTTAAGGCCTAGGATCCTCTTTGTGAGGTACTTGTGCGGCCTCTCCATTTTTTGCAGGTGTTTAGTGAGGTACATGCGAAATGGGGCATTGTACTCAATGATTGGCCTAATAAGGGAAGAGTAGAGGGAGACAATGACCTCTTTCTTCCTGGATGCAAAACCCTTAGTAATGAGATGTGCCACATAGAAGGACTTTCTGACCACAGTGGCAATGTGGTGGTCAAAAGAGAGGTTGCTGTCAACCTGTGTTCCCAGATCTCTTATAACTCCTTCTGTGTTCAGTGGACTACCATCGATGTGGTTATTCATAGGAACTGGGTTTTTCACAAAGGGGATGACAACACATTTTTTGGCATTGAGCTTAAGGCCATGGTTCTGACACCAGTCGTTGTTCTCAGTGAGGCATTTCTGTAGGATGTCAGCATCACTTGGGGAGTTAATAATAGCTCCCAACTTGCAATGATCTGCAAACTTTGTCAGCCAGAGTCCGTTTGTGTTGTCCTAGACTTCAGAGAAGTAGATACCAAACAGGAGAGGACCCAGGACCGAACCCTGTGGGACTCCACTCATGACTGGTCAGCAGTCTGACTTGGAGTCAGCTACTTTCACACTGTGGGTTCTATCTGTGAGTCAGTTTGCAGCCCACCTAGTGATATACGGGTTGATGCCTAGCTTAGTGAGTTTTTCTATGATTCCTGAGTGGGGAATGGTATCAAAGGCCTTGGCCAGATCAAAGAAGGCTGTATGAACCACCTTGGCATCATCCACAGCTCTGGTGACTGAGTCAAAGAAGTTGACCAGGTTGAGCAGGCATGATCTACATGTCACAAAACCAAACTGTGTGGGATCCAGAGTTTGGAGATTCCTTATATCCTTGTTTATTAGGTCTATGATGATGCATTCCATAGCTTTGCATATCAAACTCATCAGGCTAATGGGGCAATAGTTCCCAGGGTCTGTAATCACTCCTCCTTTGTGGAGAGGGATAACTGTAGCAGTGCACCATTCGGTAGGGACAAAGCCTGAAGTGAGGCTGTGGTTGAAAGGGCACACGGGTGAGGTGCCAGTTCACTCTATAGTTCATGTAGAACACAGCCAGGGATATTGTCAGGTCCCATAGAAGCTGTACTCTTGGGCTTGGACAGTGCTGTTTTAACCTGTGCAACAGTAATATTGGGTTGCCTGGCAATCTACTGGTATTGTGATTGGTCCTCCATATTATCCTGGTAAACTGCTGCTTATTGGTGTAAGTTCAGGGTCACTACACACATAGTATGCAAATTACCTCATTATAGATTCATGTCTATGAATTGTACTCATATGCAAATGTCTAAAGTCCGTTATCTGCATATTAGCTGTCCGTCTATTGCTTATGTGTTAAGCATGTTATGCTCTTGCAATATGATGGCATCTATAAAAAGTCCTCCACAATTCCATATTTATACTGAAAGTCCAGGATTTGCAAAATCACATAAAACCGGTCTTCATGGACTACTACTACAAAAATGAAAAGCCCTGAAGTATGAACACCAGCCTGAAAAAAGGGCCCATGACCCCTTAATGGAGCTTGCAATTTTGAAAAGGTTAAAACTATACTGAAATGCAAGTTATCATTTTTGTTTGTTTATTTATTTGATTTTGTTTACAGGGAAAGTCTGTCTAAGTATTAGCTATCCATTTTCAGCGAGGACTGGGCAGAAAAACTTCAGCAAAACAGTTACAAGGTGTAAAGAAATGTCATAGGATTAAGGTACAAGTCCACAACATAGAGGATTCTGAGCAGCTCATCTATAAGCGGCTTATTGGCATCCTTGTCAGGAACATGTAATAAAGAACTATGATCAGAGACCTGATAATAATTCTTTGGAGTGCATGGAGCTTTATATGCTCCATGCACTACTAGTTAATGAAAAAAATCTCTAGCGGTTTTGCACAAAACACTTAGTGAGCACTGTCAGAAGGACAGCGTAACAGATTCTGTTATGTTAGAAGAACGTCAGACATATTACTAGCTCAGACATCAGGCAGAAACAAATCTGTTTTTTTTATTCTATGGGTGTAGTTTGTTGGTTAGTACTGGCAGGTTTTAGTGCCAATACCGATACCAAGTCTTAACTGAAGCAGGGGTACTTTACTAAGCTATAGAAGTGCTTAACTGATTTGTCTTTTTCCAGATATCAGAGGGTAATCCCCATGCTCCATGCACTACAAATATGTAATCAGCTCAATAACAAACACTGAGAAAAGTATATTATTGTTATACAGTTACTTTAAGCACAGAAAGTTACTGCGTACTAACAATATTAGTAGAAAATATATATTTATTTATTATTTGGTTACCAGGTAGGTGGGCTGGTCCACAGATCCATTTCAGCCAATACCCAGGCTCATAGGAGCAGTCCAGAACAATAGATTAGAAGCAAATAGTATATCTGCATATAGTTTAGCTTTTAGGAAATATATAACATAATGCTATCTGTCTTATCACACTATACAAGTAGCTTATTTATATTAAGTATTTACGGTATTTATAATATGTATGTTTACAAAATATGATAGACATTCATATGTTTTAAATTAAAGAAGGCAACAGTTACAAATAGCGTACACAAGGAGAAGGGAGAAGCAAGATAAAAGAATCAAAGGAATAGTAATGCATTTATTTTATACTTAATATTCACGTATTTCTTTTATATTTAATTCCTATATATAATTTTGTCTAAATACATTAGGCACCATAAATGTGTAAAATTTCAAAGGTACTGCCATGTCTGTCTTTTTTTGAAAACTGAAGTAGATGCAATGTGTACGATCCTCCCACAGTCACATCTCTTTCTAATTATGAAGAAAGACTGTGGAATTATTAAATGCATTAGCCATCCATATGATGACTCACCGTCTTAGCTAATAGATGGTTAGTTCTGATTCAGCTTCATTGTTGGGGGGGGTACAATATAGGAGCATAGTAGCAATATTAGGCAAGCAATCATGGGAAGCATAATATGCCTAAACATAAGTACCTTTAAGTAGAGACATGCTACCCTTTTCAAGCACTTGGTAGTGCTTATCTCCCAAATATAGCAGGCTCCTATGTGATAAGCCTTGTGTATATTTGTATCTACCCATCCAGATATCAAGACTAGCTTTAAAGGTAGCCAAAGCGATATTCTGTTTAACCTGTAGTGGTAACTTATTCTGTAGGCTGGGAGTACACTGAGGTGGTAACCTACCTACCTCTCCTGTGAGTCTTTTTTAGTTGTTGGTATCTATTTATGTCTCTAGTATGGGAGTTTGAAGGGCCATGGTGTTACAAAGAGATAGCAGCGACTACTATTATTACATTGAGACCTTGTCGTTGTAACTTCACAAGTTGCAGGAGGGCCTCAAGTTCTGGAATCTGTCTATTTAGACTCCTAGTATTAAGTAGTGCCACCATGACGCTGTTCAAATTTGTGTTTGAGTTTGCTATGTCAGAATGTTCAGTAGAGCGACTCTACCTAAAATGGAATTATGGGGTTAGCAAAGATTTCGGCCACTATGTGGAAGCTATAGGGCAAGGTGTAAACTATCACTGAAAAAAACTGAAGTCTTATTTACCATGTCATCCCAGGCTGACACATCTTGGATCCCCTTAGAATATCACTAATTGCTCAGCCAATTGTTAAAGCCAATTATCTTATATTGTCTTGGTATCTCAGCCACATCATTCTTGGTGGAGGTAAGGTACTGCCCCAAACCATTGTCTTTCCTGTCTCTAACGCATGCATCGTAAGTTGCATTCTGTCTCCCTGCATACCTCTGATTTCCTAAGGTCATTTACTCCCACATGGGCTGCTATATCAGCCAGATAAAATCAAATGGTTATGTGCTACTTTTTTAGGGCAGGATCATGGGAATTAAAAGCTGAGTGAATGCAGGCCTATAATCTATAGGCTGCTCTTTTGTCAGTTAATACTACTTGTAATCATCTAACACTGATTATTACTGCATTTTGATGGTTCTATTATGGTGGGCCAAGGCTGCAATGCAGCACTACAGCACTACAGCCTTAATGACTATAATTTAATTAGCATTATGTTGGGGCAATAGTTGTTTGTTAATTCACAGTTTCCCAGGTATTGACAGAAGGTTCTAGAAATACAGAAGAAGAAGAATGAGTGCATTTAGGATGAGATAGACACAGGGGAAGACAGCTTTTGCTATACTTATGCTTTTGCTTCCATTTTCTAGTGCACTTTGGCACTGGTTGCCATTGACCATGGCTTTGTTTACTCTTCATTGCACTGTATCCAAATTAATAAAGAAGTTCTTTATCTCTGAAAAATGAAAAAAGGCTGAAATCTGGAAAGTTTTAGGAATGACTAACAAATCTGTCCAGCTGCAAGCACATTTACTTTATGAATTTCAGAACTTATGAGCTTCTTCCCCCATTTTTCATTTACATGTTAAATTGTTATCCATTTTAATGAAAGAAAGGATGATATAACTTGGAATGAAGGTCTTCTAACTAAAAAGAAACACACTGTCAATGTTAGACATCAAATAAATGGATTTGTCCCCTTTCCGAGATTATGTTATTACAAATTTCTTTATTTTCTTGAACAACTCACTACCAGTACAGCTATCATGAATGACACATGCTAACATTTTCCTTTGTTTGGATGTACTGCACAGCTATGTGCCAACTAGTTCACTTTTAAAATAAAAAAGTAAATATATAAAAGAAATAAAAAGTGTAATATAATATGAAAAGATTAAGAAAGATAGAGTTGTAAGAGTTTGCCTGAGGCAAGCAGTATTCAATCGGTCCCATGGCTTGGGAATTTTATAACTAAAGGTTTTGCAACTTGATATAGTTTATAAATATTCTCAAAGGCTGAAACCAGAGACTGAAGAGGAATGAAAAATAACTGTCTTAACCAGCATAAAATGCCAGCTGAAATAAATTGCAGAAGGGTACTTGGAAGTATTTCAGAACCAGTACTGTACAAATAGCTGTTTTTCAAAATTATTATCATGGATCAGATGTTTGCTTTTTATTCTTCACTGTTCTATACCTTTTAAATTTAACCGTTTCCTAACAACTCTTTACTAAATGACTGTTCCGTTTGTGTCCCCTATTGTATTTTACTCGTGCATCACCTATTATCACTCACCTCTTATTATTTGTATCTTTTCTTCACTCTCTTTTTTGGTCCATGCCACAATTTAAAATGAATGGCCTTATAGATTATCACCTGCTTATTCTACTGCACAGATTTTAGCAAAATGTTTTGAGAAACCCATTAGGAAAGGACATATTAACTCACCCAGTGTGTTCACTTTTACTGTTTTTTTTAATTATAAATCATTTTATTTTATTTTATTGGAATGAAAGATTTCTCACTGCTGAAATTCAGCAATGCTTTGCCTAAATGTATTTGTTTGTTAGTTTACCTGCCTGTTTGTTTCGTAACTGTGTATATGTTATGGTTTAAGGACTGTATTCAGGCATGACTTGGGCCTTTGGCAGAAACAGACACATTATGTACATCATAGGCAACGTAACAGTGAAAGCATTACCATGAAGTATTTCACAGCTATACAGAAACAGCTTCATTTTCAAGAAAGTAAAGGAAGACTTCTTACAAAACTTATTCTTGCAGTTAATTTAAGCAAGTAGTCTTACCAGAGCTGCATTTTGATTTAAATACTGTAACCAAATTTTCAAGCTTTGTTAACAAAGAGGAGAGGTCACATTGGTGGTTAGGGAAGGCATTTAACCTCTATCCTTGAATCATTTACATCTATTTTCAGCTTTTAGGTATTCTAACAGGCTTTTTACCTGAATGTATAACACTTGTAGAGTTTCTAACATTTTGAGGCAACCTACTTCAAGTAACTGTTGAGATTTTTTAGTAAGACATTTCTGCAACAGAGAAATTTAAGTATGGAAATTAAATTGTATCCTATTGCAAAAAAAAAAAAAAAAAACTTAGGACATATGAAGAGGTTTTGTGGTTCATTTATTTGTAAGAGAATACAGTACCCAAGATGCAAAATATTAAAGGTTAAAGGTTAGAGTGATGTAAAAGCAAGAAGTCAGCTTACTAAATTTTCTCTATATTTGGTTGAGTGATCCAAGTAAAGCTCTGCTTTGTCATTTTTTTACATTGAGAAATGTAACTCAAGAACACTAATAAAAAATTTTATTTTTTTGTGGGAGGCAGACCCATGCATACTGTGTTCACGGGGTGGCCTTGCCTCACCCTCCCCCTTACTTATAGACACCATCTCCACTGTCACCCAACAATGGAGAAAAGTGAAAATCATTGGGGTAGTGCATTACCAGCTTACACAAAGCAAATTAATGTGATAACAAAAAATGGGATCAAAGAAATCTCAAAAACTTTGACTGTAGAAGCTACACTACTTCGAGTGTAGGATAACTCAGTTTACAAGAACCAGGGGTTGATAGTTGGGGTGGAGCAAGAAAGGCCTCAACCAGAAATGAAAACAGTATAAATAAGTAAAGTAAAATGGAAAACAGCATTTTCTTTTCAAAAGCTTTATAAGCAATAGCTTCAATTATCAAAATTAGACATTAGTGCCATCAAAGAGACCTGGTTCAAGGCTGCAGATAGCACTCCAGCCATACTGGGCTACACCTCCTTCCACACGTTCAGACCACAAACTGAAGGTGTGAAAAATAAAGGAGGTGGTGTATCAATATTCATTAAAGATAAGTACACCTCCAGACTGGTTAAACTGTATGAGTCCCTGGAGATACTTCAGGTGCAATTAACTGTTGGTGGTACACCTATTCAAGTCATTGCCAGTTACAGGACCCCTTCCATGAATTAGGACACCCACTTTGCCTATTTGCATCTACTTGATTCTATCAGGATACATCCAAACACCCTGGTATTTGGTGACTTTAACTACCCATCCATTGACTGGGTAAATTACTCGTGCTCTAACTCACTTGCCTAAAGGTTCCTTGACTTCATTAAGTCCAGTGCACTGGACCAGCTGGTTGACACCCCCACAAGGAGTGCCAACATCCTGGATCTGGTACTTACCAATATGAGGGACCACAGTAGCACCCCCACTATGAGGTCTTCCCTAGTGAGATCTGTTTCATTCGAAGTAATTATCACTATTGACCCCCCTCAGCAGCAACTAAACTAAAAAACTTCTCCAAAGCAGATTATAACCTCTTACAAGATGGTATAAATAGCTTTACTGCACCTCCCCCCTCAGATGGAACTGGCAACTATGCCGAGTTCTACACCAATGCTTTATACAACCACCTGTATAACTACATTGACTTGGCCATACCTGATAGGATCAAAACAAGCTCCTCAAGGAAGAGCAAACCTGCCTGGTGGACAACTGCCATTAACAGACTTTACAATAAGAGGAAGAAATTGCCATCTAAGAGTAAGAGGGAGTGATCCCAAAAGTGGAAACACTCCCTACTCAGCTTAAACAAGCAAATAAGACTTCTTGGAAGGTCCTCCAAAGCATACTACAAATCCAAATCAGCTTCCTCAATTAAGGAAAACCATAAGGCGTTCTTTAGTTACATCCGTAACCTAAAAGGAAAGGCCCAGATCTGTGCCAAACTACTAGTTAACAATACCACATATACTGAGTCTGTGGACATAGCTACCCTGTTAGCTGACAGGTTCTGTGAAAACTTCACTCCCCTGTCCCCATCACACGTACCCCATGACATCCCTACTACCTGTCCTCTACCTTGTATCTCTAAATAGCAGGTCATAAATGCCCTCTCTAAGGCCAAAAACACAGCATCTATGGCACCTGATAACATCCCAGGTTGCGTCCTACATTGGCTCAAACAAGAATTAGCAACACCACAGGGTACTCTTTTAGATCATAGTCTAAGCTCCAGCTTTGTCCCAGCTGAATGGAAAAAGGTCACTGTTATCCCCTTGTACAAAGCTGGTGCTTCCACTGACCCTGGGAACTAGAGACCTATTAGCCTGACTAGCCTTATCTGCAAGATCACAAAGTGAATCATCATGGACCTTATCAAAAATGATATAGGTAATCTCCAAACATTTGACCCTACTCAGTTTGAATTTGTCAAAGGGAGATCATGCCTGCTAAACCTGGTGGACTACTTTGAGATAGGCACCAGGGCCTTGGATGAGGGGAAATCTGTGCATACAGCCTCCCACTCAGGCATCATTGACAAACTCACCCAGCTAGATATCAACCCATATATCATTAGATGGGGTGCTAACTGGCTCACTGATAGAAGCCATATAGTCAAAATAGGGGAATCCACCTCCAACAGCAGACCTGTAACAAGTGCTGTTCCACAGGGATCAGTCCTGGGACTCTACTGCTTGGAATCTATTTCTCTGAAGTACAAGCTAAAACTAAAGGTCTGTGGCTGACAACGTTTGCTGATGACTATAAACTGTTAACATTCTATAAGAGGGTCTAACAAAAACAAATGATTGTTGCCAAAGTCATGGCCTTAATCTCAATGCAAAAATGTATTATCATTCCTTTTGTAAGTGTGATGTTCCTGCTAACTACCACATCAATAACAACACCCTATGTGTGCACTCAGTGGTTACAGACCTGGGCACACAGGTTGACAGCAACTTTACCTTTGATCACCATGTCGCCACAGTGGTAAGAAGGGCATTCTATATTGTTGATCTCATATGTAAGGGCATTGCATCCAGAAGAAAAATAACTTATAACCTCTCTGTACTCTTCCCTCATCAGGCCAATAATTGAGTACAATGTCCCTTTTGGTATGTACCTTTCCAAACACCTGCAGCAATTGCAGAGACCACAAAGGTTCCTCACAAGGAAAATTCAAGGTCTTCAGCATCTGTCCTATGTGGTTCATTTGAAATCACTGTCAGTTTATTCTGTTTCATACAGACTACTCAGAGGTAATCTATGCCTTGCATATAAGGCAATTTTTGAGCCTGCTTTATTGGAAATGCTGCATATCTGCAAGTTAAATGGTACACGGGTTACTCACTCTAAAGACCTTAACCTGGTATGTGAGATTAATAAAACCTGCTGGAGCAACAGATTTGTCTCCCAGAGGTTACCACACCTTTGGAGTGGACTCCCACTTCATGTCAAACAGAGAACCTCATTGGCCCTCTTTAAAAGCAATATGAACGATTGGATGTGTAACTGTAAATTCACCCTGGGGGTTCCACCTGTGTCTCGCTTGGACAGGTGCAAATGGTGCTGATCATGGAAATAAGGGTAGAACTTGGCTAATCTTGTAAGGGCCCTTGGGCCTTTAGCCTAATAATGATCCTATAAACAACATAGCCTATGGTATGCATATTCCTGCTGTGTACCTCACAAAGCTACAGGAAAGGGATTGTTTTTCTGAAACCTCTTGTACACTACAATGCAAGGGTTTATGCTCATGTTTATATATCCACTTGCAAAATGCAACATTCTGAGGGCATGGTTTATACAGTGTGAAACCCTGTATCTCACTTAAGGTATACTGTGGTTTATACCCAGACAGTTAAGTGAAAACACCATTTATGAAAAAATGCCATATAGCACCATACAGCTGCATTTTGCTGTATTTTTATGATATTTGTGTGGCTTGTAATATGCAAAACACAAAATTATGTCCTCTCTCACTTCCCATATTCTTAATTTTCTGAATGGTTTATTCTTTTAAATGGTTTCATCACAGTCATAGCTTTCAGTTAAGGATCATATCTCCTACTTTTTAAAAAAAATTCTAAAGGAAATAAAATTGAGATGGTCAAAGTAAAATATCAAGAAATGTGTATAATAACCAGCAAATCCCTGTAGTATTAATATCACACAAGTTCACCTCTCACTTCCTATTCCTCACCACTCAACTAAAAAGAATGCCAACTTGAGTATTATATCACAAATACGATTTATATAAGGGATGATGATCAAATGAAGTTAGTGATAGTTCATAGGAGACCCCATTTCTCATTAGCTAATTTGCCTTCTCTCTCATACACTTAGTTGGTTATTCTGTATGGACATTATTTGTGTTCAAGGGAGGCTAAGAAGGAACTTTTGTTAAAATTAGAGATTAGTAAAACTAGCTGGGCAGGAATTGAGCATATGTGCCTGGGGTGCTTGCTATACTGTACAAAATCTAAGAGAATGGTAATGCCATGGAAGAGGAAATTGAGATGGACCTATTACCAGATGTGTGCTTATTGCAGCATCCGCTTTCTTTCCAGAATGCTTAAGTAGTTAGTATTACTGTAGTCTTCTTAAAAGTATCAGTGTCACATCCAGCATTTAATGCAGAGGATTAAGGCTATGAACTCTTAATAGGATTCATCGTGGCTTTGGAGTTTGATTCCCATATCCTCCACTTGCCTAGTGTGTGACTCTGATTAAGTCACTTTAATAGACAATACTCCCAGTCTGAGTCTGGAAATTGTCCATGCGAGTCAATGCTCTACACTGGGTAACGAATACAAATAAATACACATACTACTGCTATGGCAGGGGTAGAAATTGTCTTGTTTTGTTTGTCAAGAAATAACATGCCAGAATCTTTCAGATGAAAACAATGAGAATGGGGGGGGGGGCAGATTAGAAATGATGCTTATTTAGATATTGAGCTATTCCCTGAACAAGATGGATAGCTCTTCTTTTAAGCCTCATATTCATTGTACCCTTATGTAATGCTTTCCACTACATGTTATAAGCAGTTTTGTGCATCTTTCATTTTAATATATACAGGTATATGCATGCCCTACGAGGAACACTGGAACATACTCAGAAGTGGCATTTCTAAATGGGAAATAACATATGTGATACAACATTTTGGAATGGATTGCTGATCAGGATAAGTTTGATATGTTTCTTAATGTATTAAAAAAAATCACTTAAAGTATATGTCTCATATTGACTAATTTTCAAGGCAGGTTTGAAAATTGTTATCAAACATAGTTATGAACATTTGGCAATAAATAAACTGGAAAATATATTGGAAATGATTTAATAAAATAAGCAATATTTTTTATAGATGAATACTAGTGTAATTGACCTAAAGGGTCATTTCAAGTCTAGCTAATAATCTGATATCAGAATCAAACCATTCCCCTTGTGTCTATGAAGTGAAGGCTTTAACCATTATGCCAAACCCATCCCCTGAAGTTTTACTTGTATCAAGATTATATCATCCCAGGTTGTGTGTGTGTGTGTGTGTGTGTGTGTGTGTGTGTGTGTGTGTGTGTGTGTGTGTGTGTGTGTGTGTGTGTGTGTGTGTGTGTGTGTGTGTGTGTGTGTGTGTGTGTGTGTGTGTGTGTGTGTGTGTGTGTGTGTGTGTGTGTGTGTGTGTGTGTGTGTGTGTGAGTGTGTGTATATTACAGCACATTTCAGTTACACATAGAAGAAGGTGGCACAGTAATATGACGAAAGCAATCTAGAGTCATTGCAACATACACGTCTGATACCTGAGTTGCTAAGTATATATCTGGAGAAACAGAGGGGCATTTTAACACAGAACCCTATAATGGTGTCTATATATGGTTATAAACTTCATTTACTTTATTCTAAGTAAAAAAAAATACAGCCATACATTTTATCATCCATTTGCCTTATGAAGAAAGCTCCAATGGTTGAAATATTTGGGGAATCCACCACTGTGGAAAGTACTGAGCATACAAACACATCATTAAACAAGTAGTTTTATAGATTCGGGTCCCATAAAATATTATTATTATTTTAATATTTGGTATATTATCTTGAATATATGTTGCTAATCTGACTATCTCAAATGTTAATGCTTTTATATAGATAAAACCAAAAGACCACTAGAAACAGAATATGATGATACATTAGATAACTTAAAAAAGTACTTGTACATGCTTTGGTAAAGCACATTAGAGAATATGTACATGGCCATTTTGTACATTTTTTAAAATTCCATTGTATGCAGCAATTAAATAAAAATATAAGAGGAGGAATTCTTAAACCATTCCTTTAGACCCAACCAAGCGGTCTATACAGAGATTCACAAATAGCTATAAATGCAACACATATAATCTATTTTAGGAAAAGAAGAATCCCTAGCTAGCGATCTTAAAATGTTTTGGAGAATCATAAAAGATTTATGGGGACCTATTGACTATATATCAAGCTGCAAGAAGCTGCCAACTCCCTTTACATGATATGATAATTAAGGAAGACATACTGAATGTAGAAATTCCATCACTGAGTTAGTTCCAGACCTGCTAGCACACTTCATCCAGTAACACATTCCACGGACCTCCCTTTCACTTTAGAAAAGTTACCACTAAAACTATTTTGAAGCATCTGGATCAGTTAGACACAAACTGGACTCCAAGTCTAATGACACTAGATGCCTCTTTTGATAAAATGGCTACCCCAGTAATAGCTCACCCTGTAACTTCTTTAATCTGTACTTCACCTTTGGGATAATTCCCCTCATTCTTAAACAGTCACTGATAATACCACTCCCTGAGGTTGCATTTACAAAAAAAGTGCTCAAATTTTTCATTGTGTTACTGATGTGTGATCCCCAGTCAAACATCTTAAATAATTTATGCTCATCTTATTGAATAGAAATACATCAACAAGTATGGTCTTTCATCACAGAAGCATGGCTTCAAGAAGAGTACACTGCAGACAGCTGCACACAGTGTTACTGATCTAATATATTCCAATGTGGAGAATGGTCTTCTTACTTTAGCCATGTTTTGAGACTTAAATAAAGACTTTGAACCTCTAGAACATTTTCTTTCACTTTCAGACTAAAATGCTATGTATCAGGGGCAGAACACATTTAATTAATTAATTAATTAATTAATTAATTAATTAATTAATTAATTTTTGTTAACAGTAGACTAGTCATTGGACTGTTTTAAGCTACAAATTGAACCATATGGTAACAACAAATAACTGAGTTAATAAAGAGAGTGCAAACTGTTTACACATAGTATTGATGAAGCCATTCAAGTCTGTAAGATAATTATTTGCATACATTTCTGTGCAAAAGATCAGTGAAGCTCTAACAGCTGGAGGGAGGGAAACAATAGTATAATGGTATAGCATGCATAACCATGGGGTAATTAAAGTAGAAGAACCTAGTACAAATAAATATGACCTTTCCAGGTATGATATGTGCAAGATTATTTACAAAAACTGAAGTGCATAAAAACTACAGGGTAATTAACCATCTACAAGTATTATTGTTAGAGGACTGTTCTGCACAAGACAACTTGCCTAAGGGCTAATGTTTATCTTGAAAACAGTTGCACTTAAATAATTCCTTCAGAAAATATAATGTGTCACATCTGAATTCAGTAAATATATTGACATTCATGATGTAGTTAGTAAGCTGTTTCAGATGGTTGGGTCAATATTAGAAAATACATTTTCTACAGTTACAAGGCTGACTAAAGAAAGGACATCTTGGTTGTTAGATCTCAGTGAAGAGTAAATGGGTTTTGTGTGCAACTTTGTTGCTTGGAGTAGGCAATAATTTAACGTGAGTAATGGTTTAATTTAATTTGATAAGAGGTAATACAACTCTGCTTGTTACTGGGATCCAGTTAATCTTGGAACAAGTCTTACCTACTGTGTTACTAGACAGCTTGAGAAATGTACACATCTTATTGGCTTTAGTATGGAGAGCTTGTATTCTGAAAGGAAATTGAATGCAATAACAGGAAATATATACATTCTGACTAAAGAATATACAAGATTCTATCATCAAACATTGAACATTCCAAAGAACAAATACAAAAAGATACTTTTAGAGTGAATCTAAAAAGATAATAAATAAATAAATAAATAAATAAATAAATAAATAAATAAATACATAAATTAATAAAAAGCACATTTTTTTGCAGAGGGACAAATCCATCTGCACCCCCACGTGGGCCCCCTGCTAATTATAAATACCAACTCTGAGATTGCACAACAGTGGGGAAAAACAAATTCCCGACTCCACTGCACCTTAATCTCACATGCAAAGCATCAGACAAGCTGAAAACAACAAAAAAAGAGTGTTCACTCTAACAAACTATAACCATTTATACAAATATATATATATATATATATATATATATATATATATATATATATATATATATATATATATATATATAAAACAAGGTAATGATACCGTTTGTTTACTGGAAAGACGGGGGCAACATTACAAGATGGAGATCAAATTGCTTTAAAAGAGAGAATGCAAGCAATTTAAAAGATGGAACACTGGTATGACTTTTGATGGCTGTTCAGTTAAAAAAAACATCCTGAGGAAAAGTAAAATGAAATATGGCAGTCTGGAAGAAATGTAATAGAATTTTAAAGAGGTTAGCTGTGACGAAGCAGTACATGCTTTCATTGAAAGTCACAGAATGAAGGTTTTGGGGGATATACTACTAAGAGATTTTGTTGCAAAAAACTGGAAAAAACATTTGGAAAGAAATGGAGTTCATTGCTTTCTCTAAAAATTTCAGTATTACAGTCTTAAGGTTTTTACAAAATAAAGTGGAAGAATGTTTAAATTGTGTTTGGAAAGTGATTTCAGATACTGAAATGGAATACATAATTTAAAGCAATATTCTACTGAGATGATATAGTGATATGTTAATAGGTCCTTTGCACGGCATTTTAGATATTCACATTCAAAATATTAAAAAGAGACAACTTCAGAAGCATACACAAAACTCTTACAGAAACGTAGTAAAACAAGAAATCTCGCTGAAACAGTTCTTAGTTTTTACCACAGTTATCTGTTAGAATCTGCTGACTGAGGGCATATTCTAAAATCAAAGGTGGTGGTGACATAACAGCTTCAGAAGGTGTGGGTGGAGTCGTGTGTTCAAAGCAAAAAGGTCAATGCACGGTACTAGGAGTTAACAGCTCTCTTAAATTCATTGAATAAGTGGATGAACATTTTTCTTCAGGGTTTGATACTAGCAACCTTGGCACCAGTTATTGTTTACCTCCAGAGATAGTATTACCTTTATTTATTGCCTGGGGGGGGGGGCAGGTACTTAGGCATGTCATTGAAGTGGGACAAAGCATCTTTCTGTAAAAGTTTAACAAACAGCAATCATTGTTTATAGATTGGAAATATATTCCTCATAATATTCACTAACTCTGGCAAATCAGACATTTGTTATTGTTCAAAAATGTATGATTTGAATTTGCAAGAACTGCCAATCCTCATGGCTTTAATGCATATTTATGTGAGACAGAGTGCATGAACAGTGGCTAAGTAGTTTTTAATGCATTATGTTTTTGTATTATATTGCAGTTCAGGTATAAAGAGATAACATTGTTCTTATTATGTGTAGGCACTGGTGGAGTCTGTAGTGGCCACTGCTTAAATTTGGTGGACTTGACACATAAACAGTGGTCCATGGAAAGATTTGTATATATTTTATCAAGCAACATTTTATATGCAAATAAATGTATGTTGCTTTTTGTATATACTCACTATCATGAATGAATTATATAGTTGCCAACACCCCCAAAGATAGCTTGAAATCATGAGAATGGTTGGGACAAACAGAACAAAGGCAGCTCAAGAGATGTTAGTACTAATGTATATCCGAAACCAAATTATTCATAGGTTTTCATACAAATAAGCTGATACTCACTGTTTTAATATCTCCTTTCTTATCTGATGTCATTAACCACAAGATTGCTATCTGCTTAACTGGCCTTAAAAGTTATTCATTAGGGTAACTACAGAAATTATATTTTCACTTAAAATAAGCTTCTGTACTAATACGAACTCCCCTTTTTAGTGTTCCAGGGTAATAAGCGCAGAGTATTGATAAACTACAGTGTTATATGAGGTACATATGTGGCACAAAGTACCCACATTGACCACATTCCACATAGTCTCCCTCCCAAGAATTAGTTTGTTTTAAAATATGGTACCTAAGATTATATCTTGACTAAGCAGTCTGCTAAGCTATGTATTTATGCATGTCTTCATAAGAAGTGCTTCTCCCCCTGTTTAGTAAAGGGCTGTGGCTTTACTTCTGGCAAAACTGAAAACAAAATGCATAAAACAAGTTACAGGGTATAAGGTTTTACAGCTATCTGGTAACCTTCCTTTTCTATGTTACGGTGCAGTACCTTCTATTTTTTTAGAATTGGAACTCCATCTCTTTAATTCTATTCTTTGTTTGTTTCCTGTCATTAAATATTAACTTCCTTTAGTGGGGAGGAGCAATCACTAGATATTATTTTGTTTTTAAGATAAAGTTTGTGGAAAAATCAGTGTGTTGTTATACTTGTACATTTTTGCCGAATGCAATAGAGGATGCTGCACACAGTATGCTGAGATCTGTAGCAATGAGCATTCTCTGGAAAGGAGTTTGTGTCATGAATTTCACTTCTTAACTATATCCCTTTTTTCCTGTCTGCAACGTTTTACCATGAAATACACCATCTTACATCTTCTGAAACTGTACTGAGAGTACTTTCATAATCTTTAGGAAAATGAACCTCAAATCATGCCGTGACTCACTACTAGTATGGTACTTTGAAAGATGGTAATTCCCTTTTTAAACTTTATAGTGTACCTTGTACCTTACAGGAAAACAAAGGCTCAGTCACCATCCTGATGAGCCAAGATATTCCATGGTTTATAATATTTGTGCAAAGAGATATTGGAATCACCATACTATAACTTTAGTCTGCAGTTGTAAAAATGAACCATAACTGAATCTGTCAGTAAGAGGAAAACAAATCTACTTGTCAGATTTATTACTGACACTGCACTTTTTTATTTACATTTTAAATTAAGGTGGTGCTCGATACCCAGTGCAAAACCACGTCTTCGTCAAGTGTTTTTTTTTTTGCTTTAGAATTAACATTCCAGGTATTCTGAGAGCAAATGCATTTTTACTACAGAGTTTCCTGAAAACATTGTGGCTATACTTTCAGAGATGGCAATACAGAAACTTTTGAGTCTGAATACACCCTGAAACATATCACACACATACATATTTCTTTCTCTCTGATTTCTGTACTTTAAGGTGGTGCGAATGAAAACAGAATAGCTGTCACTTCCAAGAAATGCATTCCTTAGCGAGACAACATTTTTAGTTGCTTAGTTTTTATTCCCAGTTAGAAGTAAACTAATTTCGTATGTTTCAGGATTGTGCTTGAAAATGTCACTTTTGGTACCTCTCGGGTCTATTCAGCTTTAGGAGTGACATTACAAAGAATAACAGGACCTCATTATGCATTTTAAATTAATATGTATGTAACAGACACACACTTATGAAAAGCATGAGTTTTGCAACACATTTTTCATCCATGAATGAAAACAATTTGTAAGATATACAAAGTAAGGTATTCTGTAGCACAGTATTTAGTGTTACTTAGTGTATGGATTCAGAAAATGAAGTGTAATGGCTAATTAAATGTAGAAATGGCAAGTTTCAAGTCTTATGCTGTTGCCTGGGGACCTCCATCCCCCTCAAAACCAAGGAAAATACCAAACTGTGAAAAGTACACCAAACTCCACAGCAAGCAGGGAAAAAAAACAACAACTGCCAACTGGTAGCTTCAAACAAAACTTCACACAAGAGTCTAAATAATTTTAGCAATATTACTTGTAATTTTTACTTTCATCCACCAAATATATAGACTTCATCAGAAACAGCCTCCACTACAAACAACCCAGTTAAAAAATCCTTAATTAGTTACACCGCTAATAGTCAATCAAATCTTAAAAGCAAAGTATATCTTAGGAATACATTCATTATAGGAACTGGTGCTAGCACATAAAATTCATTTATTAATATTAAAACATATATATAATGAAAAATAAAATATATGTGATGTAAAATTCACAATTCAGCAGCCCTCAGTTTAAGAATAGGTAAAATGTTTTCACCCTCATCCCCACCTACTCCTTACGTATACTAACTCCACAGTTGCTCAACACTGGGGAAAGAGAAAACACATAGCTAAAGTGAAACACAACTTGCACGAGTACTATTTCACAACAGAGGTGATGTATATTAAAACATTCTGGGAGCTGACAGTGATTTTGGGTTCACTGACTTGCATGTCTTCTCTTGTTGATTTTAGAATACTTTGGAACTATACAGAGACCATGGTAGACAATGCAGGCAGCAAACATGTAATCACAGTTCATGTAAACACTAACTTTCAGTTCAGACAGGTTATACTCACAA
Organism: Protopterus annectens; assembly: GCF_019279795.1. Classification (NCBI taxonomy): domain Eukaryota; kingdom Metazoa; phylum Chordata; order Ceratodontiformes; family Protopteridae; genus Protopterus; species Protopterus annectens. The sequence continues at coordinate 111,365,562 of NC_056736.1, read as the reverse complement.
TGTATCATGCTGCGTTCATATTACCATGTCTCTGCTTTGATTCAAATCACAACATTTCTAAACTTAAAGGTTTGAATCCAGATATTCAAAAATCCAACAGGTCAAAAAAACTCTTTATCTAAATCCCATTGTTTCAAAAATGCAGAGAACATACAATCATAATCCTGAAAATAACTCTAACCCTATCTTGCAGCTAGACATAAACCTACCTTAACACTAACCCTAATCCTAACCACAACCTTGGCCCTAAACATAACTGGAATACAAACCCTACCCCTAAATGTAACCCTAATTCTAACTTTAAACCTGGTGATACCTTTTACGGTAATCCTAACAGAAAGCAAAACAGAGAACTGCACCACTTTCTTCTTTCAAAACCCCTGTTCTAACCATAAAGACACAGACTCCCTATATCGTACTGAAATATGAACGCAAGAAATCTCATATGAATCTTGCACAGTGCAACATTCATACATAATCTTTTGACCAGATTACCAACCGCAAAAGAGATATTCGAGGTAATGTAGGCACAAAAACTGCTTCTGAAATAATATCAGTGAAACTGATGTTTACTTGTCATTTTTACTCAAAGATTACCAAATATGTGGAAAATAGGCATTAAAAATGAACAAAAGCAATTTCATGGAAAAATCATAGTGAAAAAAGAAAACTAAAAGGAAAATGACTTCTAGTGCTAAGCAAACGTTATGACTAACACTGCTGTTGAAAATAAAACATTTATTTAATGGTGCGAGTCTTTAAAAAAGGCTATACATGTTAAGATTAGTTTCTGTTTATATCCTGTCAATGCTTTTTAGCAAACATGCAAAGGAAACAGCAACACAATTACATTGCAGAGCTGTGATTAAAGTTTGATTAGTAATTAAACAATGAAATGTTCTATTTAATCTTATATCTATATACAGTATACCAACACACAAATGATTACATCTAAAATAACTGAAAATGAGCCATTTCAGCTGTAAGCATTTTATACCTTGTGTGTAAATGTTATTAAAATCCATGATTTTTTAGCTGTTCAGAATGTAAATTAAAAAAAAAAGTGTTTTTTTTTCCAGGGCCTTGCTTAAATATTTATTAGTGTTGATTAAACTATGACCATATTGCAGGATCATGTGTTCCTGATTTGAATTAAGACTGACTTTTATGTAAAAATATCATGTTGTCCCCAGAAGCCTGTGCCAAGAGGTCATAGAAGAAAGAGGCCTGAACTTGGTATAATGGGTCTAACATTTCCATGACATCATCAGGGAATCTGAAAAGGATTCTAAGGATAATCAGAATGGTCATTCAGAAGAATAGTAAATATTTTATGAAGTGATATAGAAGACAGGAAAGGAGGTGGTCAGAAAGGTGACTCTACAGTGCACGCTTTGCCATGAAGACGTATTATATACTCAGCACTAGGTTTGATTGAAAGTATGTGCATCTTGGTATAAAGAAAAAAATCCGGATCAGTATTGATTTTTTGTGATTAGAGGAATACTTAGAAATGTGCAGCTTGATTTGTAATATTAGCATAATATTATACTACAAGAAATGTTTTATTTCTGAATCGAGTACTGCAAGAAAAAATACTCGTATCCACATATGAATTTTCTTATTTTTAAATAGTTTTCATAGCCATATTCTAAGAAACAGATAGCCATTACTATCTGAAAACACTGAATCGTGATGCTGTTCCTCTGACTCATAATTGCAGTTTAAAACAAGCAAATCAATTTTCTAGTATGATGCCCAAAAACACAAACAGAAACATCTTTATGTTACACATTTCTTTAGACTTAGAATCAAAACATGAAATGCATATTATATTTTGGATATTGTATGAAAAGGGAAACAGATTAACAGCATCATCATTCAGAAAGAATTATATATGTTTAATGATGACTACTATAAAAATACATGTATCGTTGGTAACTTTATACTAGTCTTAATCAACACCATAGTCTAAAAGATATAGCTCAAAAATAATGATTAGTCAGTTATGGATTAAAGCATTAGAATGTGTTAAACCTCTGCAATGAAAGTTTGATATGAAGTATTAGTTGACATAAAGTACCACTCTAATGATGGTGCAAAGAATCTTGTTTCATAGCTGCTTATCTTTCATAGTTCAAGTGGGTAAATATGGCAAGATACACAACTGACATAAATATGTTTTAATGATACAATATCTAGTGTTTCCTATGCTCATCTATTTAGATCATTACAGCCCATAATAATGAGACTTATGTTTTGAATATACTGCCTGTAACAGCTTTTGATTCACTATGCCATTCTTGAAACTTTTCATATGCTTAATGCTTTTCTCATTCAGCTTGTTTCTGTTTTCATTTCTGTACTTTTAGAGTTTCTTTCAATGATCTCAATGACCATTTTATGCATGCTCATTGAAATGAATAATAATATGCTGTTTGTATTATCTACCAAGCAATACTATACAAAATGTACTGCAAAACATGCAAGTAATTTATTTACACTTCTTTTCTTTGTTACTGTTAGACTGGCACAGATTTTAGCTTATAGAATTTTAGAACTAACATTTACCTGGAAATGGGAAGTCCAAATGAAATATGAAATGATGTATAGCAGGGACACATGAGACATACTGTATGAACTGACAGAGAGACATTCTTGTGTGCCTAGTTAAAAGCATTCAATAAATATTCAGAGTTAGAAAATATTACTTGCTTGTTACACACACATGTATATTAAATATGTACAACTAAAAATAAAATGTAATTAGTTGAGGAAATAAGGGAAACCAGATAATGACCTCCCTGACTTACAATCAGATGCTGCCAGCAAAGTATTTGTGTCTGAAAAATTGCACTAATGAGGCCATTTGAAGGCTTTTGTGGACAACTGCTTCCTCTTTGAAGTTTAATGAATGATGTTGATGTGATTAATCTTAGTACAGGGAGAGACGCATGAGCCAGAAAATACCTTAGTGGTTTTCATAATTAAACCAAATCAACATTTCAAAGAAATACCAGTGTTACCACTTGTATATTGGAATTACATTCATTAGACATAAGAAACAAATAATTTGAGCAAACAAGCTTTTCCATCTGGTGTGCTGAGACTTTATCAATGTCTCCGATCATGGATATACAAACCATCACCAGCATTAATCTCAGTCTTGTTTTTTGTAAGCAAGGTGAAATCAATATCTACATTGTAACTGCTTTATAATACTGCTTTTTATTCTATTTTCTAATCATATTTATGGATGTACATACTTTTTCCCAAACTGGCAGTACGTGCATACTATTTTATTAATTCTTTCATGAGTTGCTGTATTGCCGATTCAATAAATCATAAATCCCATTCTATATATCTTTTCATTCAATTAACTAAATATTTTTTTGAGATATACATGTTTTTATAACTGGGGCATAACCCTGAAAACATTACAGTCTTAAGGCTAACTCTATGCAGGAGCTAAAAACTATAAGTTCTCTTCATATCCATATATTTTCACTTGGAGAAATACCTTTCCACATCCAGTAAAGACATTGTACTTCCTAATGCTACGGGACATGCATTACCAAATCTGTACTAATATAGGGAACTCTGGGCTAGAAGTCAGGGACAGAATTGCATTTTGTTTGCTATCTCTGTCTTGTTCTACACAGGACTCAACATTGTAAACCTAAGGCCATGATTACAAGACTAAAACTTAACCACCTAAGTTCACAGATGGTCCATCCACATCCAGCCTCTAATAGGAACTTTGAAGTCTGTAGACATGGAATTCATATTTGAATTATAAATACTATAATTTTTCATGCAGGTAATAGATTAATAGATGCTTCATTTATAAGAAACACTTAGGAAATACCGTCAGGATTTATTTCTTGGCTCTGCCACAAATTCTCAGGTTCGATATGTGCTTTTTTTGCACTTGGGGCTGATGACTGCTCTATGCTTATCACAAGGATCAATGGCAATAACACCTTAATTCTGCAGACATGTATCATGTAGACATCAGCCTTAAATCCGATACCTTGGAAATAATGCATTATCACAATTCTCTAGCTATTGTAGCTATGAATCTACTTCACATTATTTTCAGTGTTGATTTACTATAATATAAAACCTTAGAAAGCCTGATTCTAACTTCTAAATGTGTCTTTCAGTTATTCATTGCGATAAAAAATGTATTTAAATATTCAGCGTGTGGCTTACATTTATCTGACAAGCAAACAATTTAACTTGTTTGTAATTGTCCACTGGAACTATCTTTTCAATTTCACTGAAGATGAACCTTAGAATGAGTGTTTTAGACCACCTAAAAGACTGTGTAACTCAGTTTTGTAAACCATGTTGCTAAATTTTAGTTGCTTTTTGTTGGTTGCATTTAACTGATTTTATTCCTATCTGCAGGGTACACTAAGTGCCTGAAAGTTGATGAATAACTAGTGTACTTACAAAGGCTCAGTCCTGAATGCACAAAGAAATCCTAGCATGCTTAAACTTTAGTCCAAAATGAATATGTCATCTCCAGTATGCCTCTCACCCCAGAACTGCCCACAATACAAGCATCTACATATGCGGGTGTTGGGTGAACAGAAATAATGTGAAGGATTACACACTATGTAATAAAGGCCCGGGATACAAAACAATGAATACTTATAGTGCACAAGTTACATTTTAACTAGATCACTATATCTTGGTCCAAAACTTTGACACCTGAGGTAGCAGGGTTTAAAAGAAATAAGGAGTCACAAAATAACATTCTGAATAATTTCTTCATTCATTTTCTGATTACCAACTTTATCTAATTTATGTTTTTATTAAGGAAGTCTACTATGTGGTAGCCAGATTCCAGAAATAATAAGTGCATAAGGTAAATACAGTGTACCACATTTTAAGATATAAATTTTTATATATATATATATATATATATATATATATATATATATATATACATATTTTATATATATATATATATATATATATATATATATATATATATATATATATATATATTATTTATATATATACACACATATATATATATATATATATATATATATAAAGCCATACATATATATGTGGGTCTACTTCTGATTGTCGAAAACACACTTACACACTTTCTCTACAACCAGAAGATCGGTTCCATTTAAGCGAAAGTGCATTAAATCGAAAGTACACTTTCACAAAAGCCAGTTCTCCGAAGCACATTACAGTTGGGTTAAGGAAATATATCCTTTTCCCCACTGTAGTGCGATCTTGGAGTTAGTATATTTAAGTAGAGGGTGTGTGGAGGGCACTGTTTTTTTTTTGTCTTTTTTTGGTTTGTTGAACCGGCTTTTGCGAAAGTGTATTTTCGATGTAGTGCACTTTCGTTTTAATGGGTCTCGATGTTTCTTTTTCGAGATTGTGAAATTTCAATCAAGAAACATGGACCCATATACATACATATATATAAAAAAAAAAAATGATATATATATATATATATATATATATATATATATATGGGTCCACTATGTAATCCCGAAATGCTGAAATCCTGAATTTCAGTATTTTGAAATTACATAGCCGAAAACACTAAATGTCGAAACCTGCAAAAGCGCGAAATTTAAAATCCCTAAGTTCGGAGATGTTGAATTAGTGCTTCTGGTGGTGCGGTGTGTGAATGGATGGGTGGAAGTTTAGGTAAGTATGTATGTGTAAGTGTGTTGGTTAGGGTCTTTAGTGTGTGTAAGTGTGTGTTGTGACTGTGATATGTGTGTTTGAGGGACTGTAAAATGTGTGGGTGTGAGTTTCCTTTGTGTGTCTGTGCGATCTCGGAGTGGGGGTGTGTGGGTGTGCATGGGGGGCTTGCCCCCTGCTTATCTGTAGTGTAGGATTATATATCTGATTGTGGGGGGAAGTCGTGTGTATGTTTATGTGTGTGCTGTATTTGAAGTGTACGTTCGGGATTTTAAATTTCGCAGTTATGGGGTTTCGGGATTTTGTATTTTCATAGTATTTTCGGCTATGTAATTTTGAAATATTGAAATTCGGGATTTCAGTATTTTGGGATTACATAGTGAACCCATATATATATATATATATGTATATATATATATATATATATATATATATATATATATATATATAAAATGATATATACACTCTGCACATTGCACATCATCTAGCTGGTCAAATTTTTGCTTGCTAGAATTATATATATATATATATATATATATATATATATATATATATATATATATATATATATATGTGTGTATGTATATGTATGTATATATACATATTCATATTGTTTTGGTGATTTCTGTCAGGCAGGGCAAAGTAAAATGGATATCTTTACAGAAATAAGAAAGCACATGAATCTTATCAGCATTCTGTTCCTTGGTGTCTTGTGATTTGAACATCTGATGCTAAAGGAAGTAAAAGTTAGGAACGTATAGAAGCTGATGTCCACTAGCACTGATAAAACCAATTGGCCTAATATCAGTACTTTGAGAGCAGCACAGATATAATATTTCAACTAATATAAACAATGTCAACTTCATTTTTAACTTTGTTCTACCACTTATTTTCTAAACACTTAAATATGTACAAACATAAAAGAATAAAAGAAAATAATACAGAAAATCTTAAAAAGTATACAAATTATACAGTTATTTAAATGTTAAGTACTCTGAGCACATTGTCATGAAATATTTCTTAATTATACTAACTAGTTTAAATTACAACACAGCAAATGAGCACAATTGCTGCCCAACATTCAAAGTTGCCAAATAACAGCATACTAATAAAAGTCCAACAAACCAAATGTCCCAATTACCCTAAAAGCAACAGGAAAAAACAGAGTCGAGTATGTCCTGCTGAACAAGACTATAACTAGAAATGTTTAGTCTTCAAACAATCTCCAAAAACCAAATGTCGTATCTGGGAAATACCATCAGAAAACATTCCAAGAAAGCACAAACTAATGGACAACAATTTTGGATCCAGGCTTTAAAGCACAACACATGAAAATATAGACTTCTGGAAAGTGCCTCAGAAAAAAAAGTTAATGAACAAACAGCATGTCTATGGCATCAGGTCACATAATACCCATAATGCTAGAATGGTACAATGCTACATAAAAAGGGTATTACATAGTCATTATATAGTAATGTTCCTGCTAATGCAGGATAGAGAAAAAGCATGGAAAAAATGGGAAAAACACCTCAATGTCTTGAAAATTTTAGAATGCTTGGCAATTTTACTAAAAAGCAAATAAATGAAGACAAAAAACTATATTATAATAACTTTCAGAATAATACTAAACACAGCCTTTAAAAAATTTGGACATCCATAAAAGACATCTTACATTCCAACCAAAAATTCAACCCAAACCCCTCTCCCAATATCTTACCACTCAAAACTGTAATACAATTTTACTTTTATTTCATAGATAGTATAGCATCTCTAACCAAGGATTCCTCAACATCTTATCCCAACCCTGCCAAACAACCACATATCACCACATCCACTTTCACCATAAACCTGTGCCCACATCCTATATAATTTGACTTTTTTAGCTGATGTTCTTCCAAGCTAGTAACTAAAAATATCAGCCAATTGCATTGCCTGTCCTGTCTCAATCCTTATAAATAGGTCAATCCAGGAATCCTACCTTTCCTTTCTCTGGAAAAAGTCACATATTCCTCTGCACAAAGGAGGAAATGCAACAGACATTAATTACTTTAGACCAATAGCAATCTTATTTCCCCTTACCAAAGTACTTGAATAATGTATTCAAAAATAATTGTTGGACTATCTCCTGCAAGAAGAACTACTATCCCCTACACAATATGGCTTCTGTCCTTCCCATATTACTAGTACTGGCCTTCTAACATATGTAGATACTGTCAATAAAGCTATTAAAAAGATAATGGCAAACTGGAACAAGTCTGTTCCTTATTTATAGACTTGTCTAAAGCCTTTGACACAGCTTCTCACAGCAAACCTCTACTTCAAATGTCCTTACTAGGTCTTTTTCAGCCTACTCTTTTGTGGTTCAAAAGCTACTTGTCCAATAGGTATCAGTCATAAAATGGCACTGCATGTTCTCTCCTGACCTCCCCGTCACCAGTGGTATACCACAAGGGTCTAGCCTTAGTCCACTCCTCTTTAACATTTTCACTAACACCCTTTATACAACCACACAACAGGCCACCCTAATACAATATGCAGATGATTCTACTCTCATTTGCATACTTGTCAACATGGTACACCTCCAAAAAATGACTCAGGAAGCTTTAACAGACACTGAAACATGGCTTCATAACTCACAACTCATGCTCACTCTAAAAAAGACCAAACTACTCCTTTTTCCCAAATTCTTCTCTCACGAAAAAAAAAAACTAAATTTAAAGTCTTCTTTCTTGATGATACAACTATTGATGTCATCTATCAGCAAATTATTAGGGGTGATAGTGAATGATAAGCTTACATTCGACCTGTGTATACAAAATTGCATAAGAAAAACCTCATCAAAAACTAGATGTGCTTTACAGAGACAAAACTTTCTCACCTTCACAACTAAAACTACACTTGCCACTACTTATCTCCTGCCCACACCTTTTTATGGCACTCCCATCCTTACTAACCTCCAGGTGTCAGAAAAATTAAGACTTGAGCAATAAAATAACAAAGTTGCTAAATTTGCAGCAAATACCCTTTGCAGAACTCAACAGTGTATAGCACTAAAAAGCCTAAATTACTTAGCACTGCCTCATCAACGAACATATACACAGCTTCTTAAAATGTATAAAATTATTCATCATCCATCTGCCTCTCCAACACTAAATAACATTCTACACAACTATTTTCCCAGTTGGTCATTGTGATCCAGTGACGAGAAACTTCTGTCTGTCTACAAAACTATCAAATCTGCTGGGCATTGTCTATACTTGTACAAGGTTGCTACATCCTGGCACTCCTTAACTGTATCCATCAGGTTAATACTCTCCTTCCATCTTTCAAAACCACTCTGAAAGACTTCCTAGCTAAAATCTGGCTTTGTTCTTGCTCAAAACCAGTATAAACTGTATCTCTAAATGTGAACAAGTACCTTTTCATCCATTATACCTCCTTACTCTATCTTCTTCACTTACTTCCATAAAATGTTCTTCCCTGATTTTCTCTCTAAATATACTATAAGCCTGTTTTTCCTTCACTTCATATTGTAGTTCCTGTTTGTATTAGGCTAACTTGCCTTTAATTTCTCTACAAACTGTCTAAAATTTCTATAAATATTAAATGATTGTCATATAACTTCTATTGATTCTTAACCAGTGTTTTTATATTATTGCTAATTTGTTATAATTATTTAAACTGCAGATGTTCGTTTTATTTGTGAAGATTGTAAAATTATTGTTCTTAAAATGTTTTGTAATAATTTTGAGCTTCTGCTGAAAATGGGTTTCTATCGAGACAGACTTTCCTGGTAATCAAATGTCAATATATAAATAAATAAATAATAGTTATTAAAGTGTATGATTATTTTGAAAAAAGAAACTATAACTTCTTGTGAGGTTGCAATTTTATGCAAGAGGGGTTAGTATGTGTATTGAATGGTGCAAATACAACTCTGTCTAACACGTAGCTTGGAGGGTGTAATATGAGTTATGTTTGTGGGTACCCTAAATACTGTATAGGGAAACAAAAAGAGTGGTGAAAAAAAGAATATTGGAATTTGTAGGTGATATTTGATAGCAAAGAATAGTCCCTTAGCCAGGCATTTTTGAAGAAGAAGATATAGTGAAAGAAAAGAAATACATGATTTTGTTGCAGTATCCACCTTAACTAAGAAATAATTAAAGCAGTGGACATTACATATGGAAAGCTGTATGATACTAAAATATCAAAGATTTCTATGATGACTGAGTGAGGATATAAAATGGCAGATGCTTTTATAAGAGATGAAATGTTATAGTCTGTTTACATTATTAGAATTTTGAATTGTATTATAATGAGAATTTGATTTGAGTTAGTTCTGTTTGTCTCATTGAAAGCTGCTATGTGTAGGTGCCAGAGATTTTTAACCTTTTTAATTAAAGTTAAGTTTATTTAGACAACTGTATTGTTTGCACTTAGCTGTCGTATGAAACTTATGGTGTCAAAGAAGCAGATAAATTAGAGTCTGATTTTATCTTGGAATTAAATATGATACTTATTACTGCACGGACCTGTGAGTAGACTGAATGGACAAGGTCCTAGTCTTGGCCTTAAAATGAATATCTTTACACAATGTGCAGTTTAACGATCAGGCTAAACTGACACATAGAGAGAGCATTTTTGGAATGCCTAATCGTCTAGAGGGATATGCCACCAAAAGAACTTATCAAACATCTCTCTTCAACATACCTGGTTTAACTTTTCAAGAGAATCCTACGGAGTACATTCATTAGCTCCTAGTGCTTCTAGGGAGAGGAAGATGAATGGTGACTTATCTTAATGAACTTGCTAGTGTGACCAAAATTACTGGGACTTATTGTACTGCTTTATCTTCCTTTAACTCCTCAGATTAGTGTAAGGCAAAGCATTCTGCCTGGCTAACAGCATTTCTTTCTCAATTTCTTTTCCTGGTATGCTGATGAACATAACTGGGAACTCATTTGGTCATTCTGCAGTTACCCACTTAATCCAGTTAATGGCTGCAAAGGAGATAAATCCCATCTTGGCACTCACTGGGTACAAGTCAGAGGAGCTATTTCTGATCAATGTTCCAGCCTATCACGGGGTACACACATTCAGTCACTCTCACATAGCATGTATACCTTTGCTTCTTATAATCCTTTTTTACACAATATTCCCATTCCTAAAATTCATATTCCTATATAAATACATTCCCAATATAAAAAAGATGTCTTGAGCATGCTCAAAGATTCCAGCCTCTCCCACCATTCTCATTTCTGATTATGCTCCTAGTATTGATTTCAGGAGTTTTGGAGAAAAAGCTTGTCCTCCTGTCAAAATGCCCTTTTATTTATTTTCCTAAAGATTGGGCTATTAAGAAATTACATCATATAATGTTTAAGGGGAATGATAACCTTAACTATTTCTTGGGTGAGTTAAAGACCATGCAGTCCATCTTGGAAAGCTCACCATGGGATATATGAAAGTGCTCAATCTTCAAGCTTAGTCCAGTCACTTGGGACCCAGATGCTCCAGTTATACCTTGTCTTCCATTCATGTCTGGTGAGTTGGAGGCATGGATTTTTTATATTAAAAGGACTCGCGTTCTGTTTTTTCATTTAGTTCAGTTGTTCTTATTCTTCTCATCTTCTAGTTTCTCTCTTTCTGGCACTATAATGTGTCTGTTCTAACCTCACTCCATACCTGCAATGAGATGGTACTTACTGATTTTGAAGAGAATTGTTCTTGGTTCGGAATAATGCAGAGTACTTTCTTTATTAATTATACATTACTATAATACCGACGTACTAGATGGAACTTTGGAACCAGCACCATAGCTCATCTTCTCAGCCAAATATAAGTGTTTCATTGCCATCTCTTTCTGGTTTAAGCAGGTTTTCACACATGACCATGTCTTGTGCAGCAATTCATCAAAAACTGCCACTACAGCTGAATCGTCAGTGTTCGTTTCATATCAGTCTGGCATTTGTCTCAAGCTTCTGCCATTCAAAAAAGAAAATAACATGATGTCATTTTCAAAAGATGAGGTGTGAAATTAAGAGTGCCAAAAACTCAGAATGCCATCAAAAACAATGTTTTGATTCTTATTACTGATTACCGATTCCCTGAACTACCTCGACTAAGTCAATTATTAAGATATTAGTATGGATTGGGCCTAATACAAAACTGGTATGGCACACTACTGTCTTTGATCATTTTAGCAAGTTCCATTTACAGTTACTATTACTCCTTTCTCTAAGCATCATTAAATTTCTTTATGCATGCTGCCACTCACAGACCCATGCAAGGGCTACCTGATTGTTCACAACATTTTATGTAGTATCTTAACAAATGCCATGTTAACGTCAAAGACAGCCAAACTGTCAGGCATTCCCAGGTGTACCACCATGACAACCCTGTCTTCTGACCTCACCAACACATTTTGAGTACATCCTGTATTGGCTCATATGCCATGCTGACCACTAAATGTACCATCATTATTTTCAATATAGTTACTTCCATGACTGTCAGTACTTTTTATGCTGCAAGTGCCTTGGTTGCACTTTTGATACAGGGAATCTATTTTGCTCTATTCCATTCTTCTAGAACTTTCTTTTTCTCATGTTCTGTCAAAATGGGTAATTAGTGGTACCATTGGTTCTCATGTTGTTCCTTAAAGAAATCTCCAGTGGTAAATTCTGCTAGGTCACGTTATTTCATCTTATGTTCATTTTTTGCAATTTTTAAAATGACTCGTTTCATAAGAATGTAAGCTCTTTATCATACACACATTTACTGATTTCTTTTTCTGATTCCCTCTTTATTTTCTTAACTTGCATTATCCAGCAACACAGTTTGTATTCATACACCTTTAATTTGAACAGCAGTCATCTTTTCTGTTTAAGACTGCATCTTACATGCTAGTTAATGCCTTTCTTCTCTGTTATGAAAATGCTTAGTGGTAAGTCACCACACAGATATGATAATTCCTTGAATAGCCACAGTAAATATGATTAAATAAATCTGCACCTTTTTCTCTAATCTTGATCCATTTATGAGAGCTGAGTCAATAACATATTGTATAGAATCTCTAGCTTTAAGCCAAGGTAAGATAACAAATAAGCTCTAGAGGAGGTATGTATATTAACAATTTCATGCAATCACATTTTGTTAAATTTGAAGAGTGTAAAACTCTTCATTTTAATATTATATTTGATGACATTTTCTTAAATAAGTTCTCTTGTTGCAAAGTAACTTCTGAAGAACATAATTCTCGATGAAAATAGAGTTTTACATAGATGTCAATACATTACTCATAAGGATTTCAACTATAAACTTACAGATTGTCCTACGCAGTGTGTAACAAGTGATCATATTTATGTGAGCATTATATGCTTGAGTTTATTAATACAAATAACTTGAAAAAATCTGTTTGTTTACCCAAAGGAAAAAAGAAGTCTTACCAAATATAACCTATATACTTGTAATAATCTTAGGACAGCTCATTTGCAGTCTACAATGATCATAGGTTCATAGGTTGATACCACATAGTTTTCAAACCGTTATGAGTCTAACCAATAAGCAGTATTCAAAAGTTTCCTCCTACCTCAAGGAGGCAACGCACAATGGATTTGGTGAAAATTTATGGTTACCTATCCAGCTATTGAGATCTACCTTGAAAGGGTAGCAATGGTGCTAATCTGTTTGACATGTAATGGAAGTTAGCTCCTGAGGAAATGGATGCATTGGGGTATGAATTTTTTACATCACTATATCTTATTAATTTATTAACAAAGATGTATTCATTTTATGCAGGTGTTATGTAACCATTCATTTCTGTGAAGGTACTGGAGGTCAGAGATGGTAAGGACTTTCAAGGCAAAAATTGATATATAAATAAATAAAAGGCTAAATACACTGATCAGGATAGAGGAGTCCACATCTGTCATGATAACAAAGCTTCTTGAGGTCAGTGATATTTTAATTAAGAATCTTTGAGGTTGCTCAACTTGTGTGATATGTTTCAACAGGTGCATACCAAGGAGGGAATTATGTTTAGTAATATAGGTCTGATGACAGATGAATAGAGGGTAACAGATTTTTAGAACAGGAAGAAAAGCACTTAGATGGTAGATGGGCTAGGTAAAAGGACTGACTAACTGCTATGGATACATAATGGTCAAAGGATAAGAGGTAATCAACAAAGGTGTCTGCATCTCTGATGACAGAGTCCATTTGGGTCTATATTAGAACACCAAACTTTCAAAATTTCGAGTGTTCTAATATTGACCCGTTTTCAGTGAATACTGAAAATATTGAAGAAACAGAAAACCAAATTTTTCCTAGGGAAAGAATTCGGTTGTCCGTTTCTGTTGCTTCGGTATTTTCAGTGCTGTGGTGGAAAGTTACGGGTCAGGTTCTGGTAAGTGTGCGATTGTGTGGATGTGAGGGTTAGTGCAGGTTAGGTGAGATAGGATTAGGGCACGAGTCAGGTAAGTGTCCGATTGTGTGGACGTGAGGGTTAGGGCAGGGTAGGTGAGTTAGGGTTAGGGTGCGGGTGAGGTGACTTGTGATAATGACGGACCTTAGGATTAGGGTTTGGGTTAAGGTAAGTGGATAGATAGTGGTGTATGTATAGTTTAGTGTAGGGTTACGTGTAAGAGTTTAGGTGTATGTGTGTGGATTGCTGTTTGTTTGGTGTGCTTGTGTTGTGTGTATGTGTTTTGGAACAGCAAATTTTTTCCCTAAGAAAAAAATTCGCTGTTCTGTATGTTCAATGTTTTAAATTTTCGATTAATAGGGTTCGGTATTAGAACACTCAAAATTTTGAAAGTTCGGTGTTCTAATATAGACCCCATCCATTTGAAGGGGTATGTCATCTATGTGTTAATATGTGGAAATTATTTGTCTACTGAATTGAGCTACAACATTTTTTTGGTCTTAGCATGAGATCATCTCAACAATTGTTGGCATAGTTTATGTCTTGCTGGAGCAATTTTATGTCAGTGGATGAACAAATAACACAGTCTTCTGTAAACTTTGGTTAGGGTCATAGGTTCATAGGTTGTTTCTAGGCTAACAACCACTAGGCCTCTTACAAACTTAGCCACTCACCCCATACCACTGGGATCTCAAGTATCAGGGGCATCTGCATGGAGGGGGCATGTCAGTAGGGAGATAACTAAGGATTTGTAGGGGGATGTTAGTTAGGATGATACTTTTCTTATTAACTACTTCTGCCCATAAGCAACATGGGAGCTAGACTGGGGGTTAATTTACAATTTCTCATCGAATTGTCAAGGTTTCATTTGAATAAGGTCAGGGAAGAACTATGTTTTACATGGATGAGGAGCCTATTCCATCTTATGGGGGATACTTTGAGACACATATCTCTCTCTCCAGCATGTTGTGTTTATGTCACAAGTGAAGTTCAGATCCCTGGATCTAGTGTTTCCGGTGCTGTTTGTTTTGTGCATGTATAACAGGTCCATCAGGGCAGGGTCTAAAGAAGCCCTTTAAGCCAAGCATATACCTCTCTCAGCAGCTTGTGGGATACTGAATACAGATTCAGAGCCTTTAAGTGATCAATGTAATTCAGAGTATTCATTCCATGAATCCTCCAGGTGAGAAACCTTTGTGGGTGTTCCAATTTTTGCAATTGTCTGGTTAGATACATGCCAAAGGGAGCACTGTATTTAATGATAGGTCTGACAATGACCAAGCAGAGTGGTAGTATAATTTTATCGGACCTGGATACCATACACTTACCTATAAGTTGGGTGACATGAATGATTTTCTTACTATCTTGGTTACATGTTGTTCAAAGCCCAAATTACCATCTACATTTCTTTCCAAATCCCTCACAACTAGGTCAACTTTTAGGGGCATTTTATCAATGGAGTGATTATTTTGGGAGGACAGTTTCCCAGAGGGTACCATAATGGATTTCTTTGCACTGAGTTTTAATCCATGTCTTTGGGATCAGTCATTTATTTGTGTTAGACTTTATTGTAGGATACTGGTGTCTTAGAGGTAATGAATAATAACTACCAATTTACAGTCATTTGTAAACTTGGTGATCCACAGACCTTTAATGCTAGCCTTGATTTCCAAGAAGTAGATGTCAAACAGGAGCAGGCTCAGCATGGAGCCCTGGGGTAGGCTGCTGGTGACCAGTCTCTTGCTGGAGGTTGTCTCACTGATCCTTACTTCTTCTCCTACGTCTGTTAGCCACCTGACAATCCACTTAGCTATGTAAGGATTTATACCTAGCTCAGAGAACTTGTCAGCAATGCCTGAGTGGGGTATTGTATCCAATGACTTAGGTGAAGATACTCAGTATGGACTGTTTTACCCCTTTCCATTGCCTTGGTGACCCTCTTAAAGACGTCTACCAAGTTAAGTAGGCATGATCTTCCCTTAACAAAGCCTAACTGGGATGTGCTCAGTGTCTGTAGGTTGCCAATGTTCTTGTTTATCATTTCCATGATAATTCATCTTTAGCTTTGCATATTAGACTGGTTAGACCAATGGGTCTTTAGTTACATGGGTAACTTAAGGGTACACCCTTGTAGAGGGAATGACTGTTGCATCTTCACTTGGAACATAGCCTGTCTCAAGGATGTAGTTGAAGAGTACCTCAACTGGCCCTGATCAGTCATGTTTTAGACTGTTCAAGAGGCAAGGGATGTTGTCTGGACCCACAGAGGCAGTGTTTTTGACTTTAGTGAGTGCTGCCAGCACCTAGCCCCTGCTGATAGGTGGGGGAAGTAAGGCGGAGGAGATTTCACCTGGTGAAGCTGGGAGGGATGGGGTAAAGTTTGACCTAAATTTATCAGCCAGTAGTTTTATTATGTCAGCCTGATTGGTGAAGGTGGTACCATTCACCACCAGTTCAGCACACTGATGTGTGTTTCCTGTAAGGTTCCAGGCATTCCTGAAGAAGGCCTTGTGATTCTGCTTAACCTATGAGGCTATCCTGACCTCATAGTTGGCCTTGTACTTAATTAGACCTCTTAATTTCTTGTTTAGTTGTGTAAGAGTGCACTTTTCTGTAAGAAAGCTGCTCTTTCTGATTTTGGCCATGATTTTTTTTGTTTGTTTTTGTTATATACCCTGCTTAGGTGAAGATTCCACCTGTGGGGTTTGTTTTTAGTGTTTGTTTTGGTTTGTTTTGGATAGGTATGATAACCTCTATACAGCCATTCACATGTTTGTATATAGACTCTTTGTATAATTCTGAATAGGTAGTTGCCATCTCAGGATTGGGAAGAGCCTTGAATTAAAAAAAAAAAACTGTAATTTAATAGGATGTAGTTTGGCTTTGAATAGTTCCTAACTATTATTGGTTCAGGTGGATTTTCTGACTAGATTCTTACTTCAAATGAGACAGCTTTGTAATCCAACTTCACTAGTGAGAATGTGACATAGGGGGGTGGGGGATGGGGGATGCAATGCTCTCTCTTGTTGGTGAGTACCAGATCCAGTATGTTTGGTCTTCTGGTTGGAGCATGCACTATCTGTTCCTGGGTGTTTGTAAATAAAGTCCAGAAAGCACTATGCCCATTAGTTTGAGGCAATGTAACTTTTGTAGTCTATAGACGGGTAGTTAAAGTCACCCATATATAACGTGTTTGGTTGTATGGTGGGCACCTCTAGTAGGATTAGGTAAGAATCATGAGACTCTAGAAGCATAGCTGGTGACCTGTAATCAGTCATGATATGGTAAGGGACCTTAACTTTGGTGACTTGCACATGGATGAGCTCCATGGTATCATCCTGTTTAACCAATCTGGAGCTACGTTTGTTGCTAATGTAGATAAAGACACAGACACTTTTGACCACAGTCTTTGCTGTTGTTGGTCTAAATGTGTGGAAGGCACTGTTGCCTTGCACTTCCAGAGTACTTTTTATGGCTTTAAACCAAGTCTCAGTCATGGTACAGCCGTCTAAATTCTCCAGAGTTAGGAGGGCTTGAAGGGTGTGGATTTTTTTTGTTTAGGCTCTGAGCATTAAGGAGTAACACCTTAAGGATGCTCATGGACTGTTTCACTATGTTAGTAGTTTTGTCTTTTTGCATAGCCTGAAAAGGGCACTAAGGGGGTGGATAAAATTTTGGCCAATATCAAAAAGCCTGCCAGGAATGGTGCAGTCCATCCTTGACAAAGCAATGTTGTCTGTTGACCCATGTCCTTCCATGCTGACAGATATTGGATCTTCTCGGAGTGATGCCAGAAACTAAGCCAATTATTAAAATCAATCATTTTATGTTCCTACTGTGGTATCATCCTTGGTGAAGGTAGAATGCTGCTCCATGCAAGGACCATTTCTATCTGTGACTCATATTCTGAGAGATCCATTATGCATCTTTTCATATAGTCCAGTGAGGTATGTCTCAGGTCATTTACCCCTGATAGAATCATATTAATACCATGAGTGCAGATAATCCTAGACAGGAGTATTAGTTAGAACGTCTAAAAAGTAAACACCAAATAGGAGAGGGTCCAACAATGATCACTGTAGAATGCCACTGGTAACATTTTTACCTTCAGAAAATGTACCTGAACCTCTAATTAAATGGGTTATACTAGCCAACAAGTTAGGTCTCCACCCTACTATATATGACTTCTATTCAGATTTACAAGATTGTCTATAATATCTGTGAGACAAATAGTACCAAAGCCCTTGGCTATGTTAAGATAAACTACATGTATTTTATAGCCCCTATCTACTACTTATGTGACTTTTTCTATGAAGTTAGAACAAAGTTAAGCAGGAAGGACATGGCTTTGACAAAAGCTGTACTAATGTGGATCCAAGAATAATGGCTTCTCAATGTTTGAGTTTATGAGGACAGAAATGGCGCATTCTATAAATTCACATATTAATCTAGTGAGGCTGTTGAATCTATAGTCCCAAGGTCAGTAATTGGCCACCCATATGTTTAGGCATTACACGTTTTGGGAACATAAACCATCGAGATGCTTTGGTTATTAAAGTTCAGTAGGGTTCAGATAGGCTGTAATTGATATTAATAGTTAAGCAACCTAGTATATTATTGGTTCCCACAGATGTGGTGCTCTTAGTTTTTTCATGAATCACAGGACTTCTGAACCTGTGGAACAGTAGAGGAATTAACAGCTGAAATATTTTCCATAGATATATGCAAATTAAACATATATATATATATATATATATATATATATATATATATATATATATATATATATATATATAGTTCCCTATCAGAAGCCTGAAACACTTTAAGCCTGAAAATCAAAATCCTGAAAACTATAGACTGAAAATTCAAAATCCTGAAAGCCCAAAATCCTGAAACTCAAAATCCTGAAAACACAAATAATGCTAATATGTCACTATAAAGACACTAATATCTACCAACTGACCCTGACCCTAACCCTAACCCTAAGGTCCGTCACTATCGCACACTCACCTGACCCGCGCCCTAACCCTAACTCACTTAAACCGCCCTAACCCCAATATTTGTCACTATTGCATACATGCCTAACCTGCGGCCTAACCCTAACTCACTTAAACCGCCCCTAACCCTAACATAAAACCAACCGCACACTTACCTGAACCCAACGCATGACCCAACACCACAGGGCTAACAATAGCAAAGCCACAATGACGTCAGTATGTCCATTTTGTGTTTTCAGGATTTTGAGTTTCAGGATTTTGGGCTTTCAGGATTTTGAATTTTCAGTCTATAGTTTTCAGGATTTTGATTTTCAGGCTTATAGTGTTTCAGGCTTCTGATAGGGAACCATATATATATATATATATATATATATATATATATATATATATATATATATATATATATAAACGCAATAAATGTAATAAACAGTTTGAAAGGTTATAAACATGCTTCATAATAATAATATAATGATAATAATAGTAATAACAATACTAATACTATAAAAATAACATTTAACTTACAAATGATACCCTACAGACTATAAGAAGACTGCTGTGTTAGCTACTCATACTTCCAAATTAGATTAATATTTAGAGCAAAAAGAACATTTAAGAACCATCTTGTAACAAACCTGAAAAAAATTATAACATCTGAATGAGTCAGGATAGCACATATTCTATGTTAACTGAAGGTGGTATGACTGAGGGGTAAACAAATATGTGTAGTTTTTATTACATAAAGTACTAATTAACACAGGGCACTTTTTAAACAAATACTACCTAGTTTTATAGGATGTGGCTAAATGCATCATCATTATATTTGTTTTGCACTTAGTACTTCTAATACATAAGTAGTTAATTTAGCTACAGTCCATGGAACTAGGATAAAAAAATGAGTTCATGCTAATTAAAGATTTGCATAAGCACTGCACATTTATAAATACCTCCATTCTCTTGAGTATAGTTGACAGCATTTCAGTATGTTTGTTAAAAATTAAACATCATAAGAAAAATTGACTCTGTTTTGAGTCAGAAATAATTCTTGAAATGAGACTGGAATCATGACAACTCTCAGTTAATTAAAACAATAAGTGAGACCATCTATTCTTTAATATATACTAAAATCAATTGTTGCAAGAACCAATCACAAAAATCACTTAAGTTCTTAAAGTGATATAATACATGATGAACTAAAACTCTGATGAACTAAAAATATATATATGTATAAAAACTGTTAACTCTTCACATATGAGCTTAAAACCTCATAGATAGCCTTATAAAATCTAAAATGTATATATATTTAAAATAAGTGTTTAGAGCATAAAGTAATACTTTATGAAATGCAATTTTATAATAGAATACTCACTTCCTATAAACTTACAGACTTCTACATATTCTTTTCTAACTTCTTAAACTATTGTTTATATAATAAATGTAGACATATGAATTGATGCTTAACGTAAAAAAAATATATATAACATTTATCAAAATGACAACAGTAATAAATAATAAATATATATAGCATATGAAAAACATGCATAATTTACTTTATTTGTCTACGCTTATTTAATAGGGGCTTAATGCTGGCCCGTTCATTGAGCCCCTTTCCCCTATCTGCCCTGAGTAAAATTATCCAATTATTTTCTATATACTCAATATGATTTTTAATATCACCTTGTCACATGGTAGTGGGAATAACTTGTAGTACCTGAAATTTAAAGGTATGTGTATTTCCTACACTAGCTACATGCTTAGCTAGGGCATTGTGCATCGAGCCTTTTTTATGTGGTAAATATGCTCTCTAATCCTATCTTTAAAATATCTATTTGTTTTTCCCACATAAAATGATCTGCAGGTCTGACAAACAGCTAAATATACAACATTGCGTGTTGCACATGTGGCTCGAGCTCTTATAGAAAATTCTTTTCTTAAATCTGGATGGTAAAATATAGTAGATTGTTCAATGTACATACAAAAATTGCAGTTCTGACATGGTTGTGTACCATGTTGTTGTTCATGTACTTTATGCCCTTTTTTATAACACAATAATCATCTCAGATTCTTTTTATTTTTATTCAAAAAACTTGGCTTGGATCCTACTATCTGCTCAATTTTTGGGTCTACCTGCAAAATAGACCAATTCTTTTTAAATATATCAAAAATGCTACTATTATCAGATGTAAAAAACATGGGTATCTTAACAAAAGATGTTTCTCTCTTCATAATGCAGATATTTTCAGTTGTATTTGGTCCAAAATATGGGGCAGCTTTATTTTTACGTAATTCAGGAACATCTTTTAAACTTTCCAAGACTTCTCTCTGTGTATATCCCCTGACACATAATTTATCATGTAATTCACTCAATTCTTTGTTAAAGTTTGACTCTAACATGTCTAATCTAGATGCCCTAAGGCCTTGTCCCTTTATCAAATTTTTAAATATGTATGTAGGGTGCATGCTAGATCTAAATAAAAGTGAATTGCGGTAGCATGATTTTCGGAATATACCAGTATTTATCAACCCACCATTTAACCTTTCTCTAAATAGATCCAAAAATTCAATCTTATTTATTATTCTGTTCATTGTGAATTTTAAGCATTCTGTTAGATTATTCATTTTCTCAAAAAATATATCTAAACTCTCATACAAACCTCTCCATTACATGAAGAGGTCATCGACAAAATGCCTATAAAATATGACGTTTATTTTAAACTCATCCAAAATGAAAAGTGTGGTCTCCTCCCACTGTGCCAAAAACATATTTGCATAAGAATTGGCACAGGGGGCCAGACAATATCCTAGGGTGCCTTCGAAATAACATGAAACACGACTACCAGATCTTCTGAAATTGCTGTTTAACTGTAGCCTTCAAACAGGCTTCATGCCTCATGAATGGAGAACAGCAACAGCCATCCCTCTGCAGAATGGTGGGCCATCTACAGACCCTGGAAACTACAGACTCATAAGTCTCACTAGTCATATATGCAAAGCCAAGGAAATAATTACTTATTTATTTATTAATTTAAAATTTGTCGACTAGGAAAGTCTGACTAGGACAGAGCCTATTTTCAGTGGAGGCCTGGGGAGAAATGCTCCAGATAACATGTTTTTAGAATGTGGGAGGAAATCGGAGTATTAATATGCTAATGAATGCATAAAGAGCTGAAGTACATGCTAATTATCCAAGCCAACATGAAAGAGCTATTCAGGAAGATATAGTGCAATCATATAGACTCAGTGTAGGCTTTAGCCGAGTACAGCAAAAGACTTTGGAACACAGGTGCAATGATTACACTTAGGGAAAACACATTTTAGGGGTTGCTGCTGTAATTATTATGCTGTATATGCCATAAGCTTTAAGTCAGGGAGCTGCTGCTGCTGCCAGACCTCTGCCAGGAAGAGGGGTGTTTAGACCCCATTTGACTTATCATGGACTGCATGAAACAGAAATTGTTGAGAGATACAGGGTGGACATGGAAATACTGGAGAAAATATGCTGCCTCTACTGCCCCCACTTCAGGCCTCTGGGAAATCATGTAAAACCCATCCTAGTAGAAACAAAGGTATGTTTAGCATCACATATACTAGCTACTGGTACTTTCCAGAGACCCACAGGGGAGATATTACTGGTGTCAGGCATCAGACTCTAGAGTATTAGATCAGTTTTTAAATGCAATGCTACTATATGCAATGGAACATATATATTTCCCACAAACCTCACAGGAGAATAATGCTTGAATTCTATGCAGTAGCACACTTCCCCAAAGGGCTATAGATTGCACACACATAAATAAAAGCTCCACCTGGGGAACAGGGAAGGAGGTATATGAACAGAAAAGGTTTTAACTCAATAAACTGTCAAGTAGTCTATAAATCCCAAGGGATCATCTACAGTGTCTGTGCAGGTAATCCAGGCAGTTTCCATGACTCACACATATAGCGCATTTGTGAGCTGTACACCAGGTTTACTAGGAGTGCTCTTCCTCAAGGGCATCTAGTAGGGAATGCCGATTATGCACTGGAGCCCTGGTTCATGATACCCATGAGAAATCCACACAACTCCACTGAGCAAGGATAAAATGAGGCCAATGCTCAAACTAGGAATATCATAGAATGTGTGTTTGGATTTCTGAAATTAAGATTCCATTATCTAGACACATCAGAAGGTACACTGCAGTATAACACAGGCGTCTCTGCCGAAATACTTCCAGTCTGTGCCATGTTACACAGAATAATACTTAGGAAACAGCTTCAACAAGTACAGCTAGGGACTGGACCACAGATTCAATGACCACAGGAGGGGCCAGCAGCATCAGCAGGTACAGATGGGGAGTCAGAGGGAGACCCACAAGCTGCAGATGGTGCTGGCAGACAGCGCATGCACAGTATGCACTGACTCACTGATTCTGGCTAAGAGGCAAAGGACAGCATGCAGACACACACACACACACACACACACACACACACACACACACACACACACACACACACACACACACACACACACGCTACCTTGTTCCAATGAAAAATAAATGATTACTGTCATATGGATTTATATATATATATATATATATATATATATATATATATATATATATATATATATATATATATCCCTAATCATAGCATTACTCTAAGGTTTATACTTATGTCAGTAATATCTCCACTGTCAGATATTTGTTATATTCATGTATGTGTCACAAGTAATGCCGTGCATCAAGCATTTTAATTGACCATCATCTATAAAATATGAATCAGGTCAATTATATCCTCATTTGCACAACTATAACAAGAATCAAGACCACGATACCTAATGCTTCCACTGCTGATATGGCAATACTAACTGAAATAAAATGAGAATGAGGTTCAACAATTGTAGAAGTAACAATTCACAAATGAGTATGAACAAGGATTCAACAAATTTTCTTCTGCAATGCATGTTGTTAAATCCAGTCATCTGAATAAGCAAGCATTAGCTATCCACTGTGTTCATCAGACATATATGCAACCTTAAGTCACGCAGATGTGCAAAGGGCAGGGCACAGTCATCATCATTTGCACATGGTGGTGGTAGTGATTGGTAGGAAGGCAAGTCTGATACTGCAGAAGTGAGTATGTGCAAGTAAGAAACACATATATCTTCCATAGTATACAGGGTCCAGGGCCATTAACAACAGATGTATAGCACTTAACAGTACTGTTTAGATAGGTTGCATGTGTGTAAAGTAGTATGGAAAAGTGAAAAGTGTTTTTTTTATGTATGTGTGTCTGCATGAACACAGTCAAGCACTGTGCTAGCACTGCATCCTGGCATCATAGACAGGTGTGAGCTATGCATGGTAGATTGCTCAGTTCAGCGTCATCGCCCCTGACTATGAGAACCTCCAGTGCCAGGAGTTGCACTGCTACTTCCACAGCCCTGGATAGAAGTTGGTGTGCTACTCTAACATGGGGGATGTCTGCTGGACTAGCTATCCTCATAACTACTTCAAGAATCCCTTGGACTACTACATCTGGGTATGGACTGCAATCACTGAAGGAGCAGTGGATATAGTGTCACTGCAGGAGTGGGATCTTGCATGGCAATGTTTGATATCAACAGAAGATGTAGCGGCTCTCTGGCCACATGGATGACCACCCTCCCCAACAGACATTCCATAAAAAAAAAAAAAAAAAAAAACTGCCTGATTCAGTGTGTCGTTCATCCTATCTAAGGAGGTGATCACAAGGATCAGGGAGTCATTTATGACAAAATGCATGACATTTAGCAGTCGCACTATTTCTTCTAAGGCCCTGGAAACATGCCTTTGCCTCCACTATAGCCCTATACATATGCCTGGTGGCACCTAATGATACACCAGCATCAGGAGGAGAGTGGACAGCAGGCCTCCTCTGAAAACCCCTACCTACCTTCCTGTGTCGCACCACACTGTCACAATGGCTACTGGGAGAAGCAACCAGCTCTGCAACCAGAGCAACCACACTAGCCTGATCAACTGTGTTACCCTCAACCTGTCCTATATCAGAGGTCTCTGTGTCCTGGGTATGCATAAGCATACTGACTGTATTTGAAATATGTGCAAGGGATGTAAGAGTCACAACCTCAGTGTCAGACTGACCCTCTACAGCCACAGACTGTGCCTCTTTTCACCACCATCATCATCAGAGGCTACTGATGCTCCGACATCAGGTGGTAGGAGTTCCACACTGCTACTCTCAAGTTCACTTATGATAACAAGCAATAAACATGCCAAACAGAAAAATGTGGTATAAAGCTGATCACATATTTTTCTTATACAAAAGGTATGTTAGATTTCTGAACAGATGCTAAATCAACATAAACTTTACTCTCATATAGACCAGAATCTACCTTATATACAGTATTAACAATAAACAAATGTGTGCTTACCATGTCAAGGTGGGCTGGCAGCCTGTAATTCAGAAGTACCTATATGTGAGGAATGGAAAGGAAAGAAATCTGGTATCACAATGCAAATGAAATAAGGAAAGAGAACAATCCCCTTCAGAAGTAGTTTGAAAATGTTCTCATAAAAACAAATTAGTGAACAATTTCCCCCAACCTAAAAGCAAAATGTAGTATTTTTGTATTACTGTAGTCTGATCACAGTTAGTGATGGATCTCTACTGATATATATATATATATATATTAGACATCTTAAATATATGCATATAAAGATATAACAATAACACTTGCTTTTTGCATACATGAAAGGTCTGCTTGTGACACTCAGAGTGTATTGCTCTGCACCAATGTCAAGTATTCTGGTAGAACTCTCTGCTATCTGGGACTCTGACAGTGGACAGGAAGTCTTCTATTTCAGTTAGTGGTGGTTCAGTAGCAGGACCCCCCCCCATCTTTTCTCAGGCAATTGTATTGGACCTATAGTGGGCAGAAGTTATGTTAATTGCCCAGTGATGTATCTAGGAGTAGGTACTGCCATGCCCTCCATCCATCCATCCATCCATAACCCCTTTTCCCATTTTTGTACATTGGGTCAGGGTGTCACTTTAACAGTGACAATCATTTAGAGACAAGGTTTATATCACTGGTTGGCTAGCCCTGCCGTGGTAGTTCATCCACACCACACACTCACACCTGTGGCCAATTTAGAGTGTACAGTCCATCTACTGCATATCTTTGGAATATGGGAGGAAACTGGAACACCAGGAGGAAAGCCACACAAGCACAGGGAGGACGTGCAGACTCCACACAGAAGGCACCCCAGCCGAGAACTGAACCAGGGAACCTGTTGCTGTCAGGCAACAACATAATCTACTGCACCACCAACATTGACCAACTGTCGACATATCCATTCTTGGGCAGACTGGTCACCTCTACTTCTCCCTAACAGTCTATGTAAATGTTCCATGCCTATGTAAAGCATGGTTAATGACCTCATTTTTTGCATCACTGCATAGTGGCGTATGAGGTACAGATTTCTTCTTGAGTGGCATATCCCGGTTTGAGATGAAACAGAAAGACACAGAATTAAATATATAATACATATATAGGATGGTTGTGAGCTCAGATATATATGACTGCATGCATCCAACAAGCACACAAATGATTTAAATATGTTAATGCTCACTATGATTACACCCAAGTTTGTCTCCCCCAACAGGTCCCCCAACAATAAGTATACTTAAAACTGAAATATCAGCACAGATGTTAACATATTGTGTAATGGACATAATACAGGTGTAACTGTGCAATGTACTGCAGCATTAACAATGACAGCTATAAATGTAGCATTAGAGAATCAACACCAAACTCTTATAGCTGCCATACTCACTGCTGTGGACTTCAGTCAGGCAGAAATCCACAAGCACAACATATTTTTCATTTTCTGATAACACAGGTAAAAAGCCAGACATTCCTACATAGATTTAATACAATCATCTGCAATAACTGACACAAAAACTAAAAAAAAAATGTCATATAGCATTCAGTAGCCTAATTTTAGAAATGCAGACAGACAGATCTGTGGTTCACAATAGAGTCCCCAGTATTATACAAGGGCACTAACTACACAATTACCTTTAAATAAACCAGACTCAGCACTGTGAGTAAGCAAATGAGGGGTGAAATCATTAGCATTCCTGAATATCAAAAGATGTACTAACTGTAGGTAATGCAAAGATGCAAGGAGCTACCCAATTACATGGGCATGCCCTAACAATCCCAGGATGAACACTGAGAAATTTTCCCTGTTAACAGCTTGCCAAGTGTCTATGATTACCCTGACTGCAAGAACAATCAGCTTTTGGAATCTCCCTTCTTTGATGTACACCTACTGAGGGTGTGTCAGGGAGAAGACATTTACCAAAAAGTCTGAAAGTACATTGAGTGATTTAGAATATTGAGTCCTAACTTTCATATGTGAGATTTAATGGCCAGAGTTACTGTTCTTTAGTAAGAAATGTTTTTCCTATTAAAGGGAGTACTTTAAGTATTGGCAAAGATAAAATATATGGCAATAAAACAGAGATAGACTTGCTATTATGAAAGCACAGAAAATGGAATGAAGCACTGTACAGAAAGAAAGTGATACAATTGCAGTGTTTGCAGTCTCATTCACTCCAATGGAGATCAGCACGTTTGCACTGTAAGTTCCAATGGGCGGAGCATTTTGTCAGAATCCAGTTACGTCCTCATATTTCAAACAAATGTTCATATCTCTGGAACCATAGTGGTTATGAAAGAACTATAAATGGCAAACTCCTCAGCACAAATGATTTTTATAGTGGTAGTATTCTTTAGGTTCTAGTACTTAAACGGAATTTTATAAGTCACAGTAAACAGTAACTATTACTTTGTAATATTTTGTAAACAACTTACAATATCTCAGCAACCACTCAAGTTACACACATACTGTCAGCAGTATTTTATCCATCTAGTTGAGAGCATTCATATGAAGCTAAGGAGTTCTGTCTATGTAACTTGATTGTTGAGATAGTTACAGAAATGTGAACATTATATCTATATAAATTAATATCATAAAAAGTGAAGTTTGGCACAGACAAATTTATCACGGGACTGTTTAATGTAGGATTGGGGGGTGCTGGGTCGTAGCTGTGCTAGGTTATTTGGGTGGCTGGGAAGGTTTAGGAAAGGGTTAAGTGAGTTGGGATCTGAAGGGAAGCAAGGTAGTGTGAGGGGTGTGGTTTCAAGGGTTTTTGAAAGGAAATCCAGAGTGAATAAGCACATTTTGGTGTGGTCTTGTTGAAGCAGATCACGTCCAGTTGACCTGAGGTGTGAGTAAGGTAGGCCTTGGGTAGTTAAAGACGGTAAGGTGAGTACAGTTTCTCTGTTTTATAAGGTGGGTATCTACACGTGGTTTTATATACATTTTTTTTTTTTTTTTAGTAAGTATAGTGGGATTTGATATTAAGTTATAAAGGGAAATACAATAAGGATGAAGAGAGAGGCATTCACAGCCTCGTATTCACGCTTGGACATTGTCAGTTTAATTAAATTTTTCAGTTGTTGTATGGCCAGTGGTGTGTTCCTCTAGCATGGTATTGAGGTCGTTTGGTCATTGTTGTGGTTCAGTTTCCTGGCATGATAGCCCAGATTTTCACCCCTATTTTAGTCTGTTTCTCATACTCCCTTGTACAATTATAGTTTGTGGCACGGTATATCTGACAAATTATTGACGGCTGACATCTGAAACAGTATTGCGTCAAGTTTTAGACTTCATATCCTTCAGAAAATTCATGGTAATGCAAACCCTGTTATTCCATCAACCTTCTACATTTTAACCAGAATATTTAAAAAGCATGCTAATTTGGGCCGTTATCCCCTATATTTGTGGATTTGTCCAGCTGTATGGTCCTCATTAGTCACTGACAATTTAAATGAGACATTGTTAGCGTATTTAATATAAAATTATGGACGAACACTGAATATTGATTTTGCTATAGTCTTTGGTCTCGGTGGAGGCTAGAGGCAATTCGTGGGTTGGCAGGAGAGCCGTTAACGGCTGGCTGTGCATGAACAGTAACTGCAAAGCCTTGATTAGAGCTGATTTCAGTTTTCCCATTGTAAAGTATGATCAGCCTCTCAAGTTAAGTGTTTCAGCCATAAATCATGTAGCTGGGGGATTTTGTGTGCACCTTATACATTTTGGGACTCATGCTATAAGGAAAAAAAAAATTATTATTAAGCCTGCTTAGCCCATTGAGGTTTTGGGTAGCTGGTTTGAGATTCTTCTTGTAATGGCAGTGGTTGCTCTGCATCTATTGTGGCTTCTAAGTGGGTCTAATGTTGGCATGTGGTGTGTGTGGAATGGCTGTGTTGCTGTTTGTGTAGTGTTTGAGTGGGGCTAGTAAAGTATGTTTGAATGGGTGTTGATTTGTTTGCTCCCTGGTGGTCTAGTACTGGCATACGATGGTTGTGTGGGATGGCTGTTTGGGTTGTTGTTCTCGTGGTCTAGTAGTGGTTGAGTGCTTGTAGTGGTTGACTGGGGGGTGGCGGAGTGAGGTTTGATGGCAGTTTTACTTGTTTCTCTGGTGGTCCAGTGGGATGTCTGCTTAGTTGTTTTCCCTGGTGATCTAGTGTGGTCATGCGGTGGTCGAGTGCTGATGGTGGAGTGTAGTTTGTTTGATGTCTGGGTAGCTGGTTTCCTGGTGGTCTAGTGTGAGGCAGAGTAGAGATGCTGTGTTTTTTCCCGAGTTCGTATGACTGTTCAGCTTGCTGCACATGTGCGGTAGTGTGGGCAATCCATGGATTGCCATTTTTCTGTTATAAAAAGAAAAAAGAAAAAAAAAAAGAGAGAGAGAGAACTGAGGACATCTAGCTGCTGGTGGATAGTTGATATGAGTCAAGGCTATGCGATGGAGTCTTGAATTAAATTTTTTTTTTTGTGTTGTTGTTGTGAGGTATTTTAGAGAGACCTAGTGTGATGGTTGACTGCCGTGTGGATGATTGGAGTTTAAATGGGTTTGTGGCAGAAGAGGGGTTTCTTTTTACACAGCATATAGATGGATTGTTGATACTTTTGCCTGGCAATTTTATTATCTGTCATTAACGTTTGTGTTTCTTTCTAGGTGATCATGGCGGAGGCTTTAAGACAGAGATGGGCCAGTAATGTAGCACAGGCTGAAGATTTGTTCAATGACATTCCTGCTGAGGTACAGTCAACTAGCACGCAGGGTGTGACCACTCGTAAGAAGCGGCAGATGACTGCAACCCGGGCACCCAGGGCGAAGAAAGCCAAGCAGACAGCAAGCTGGGGGGGGGGGGTGAGGATGTGGGAGCAGGTGCTGGGGCTGAAGTAGGGGGCAGTGTGGGTGTCCAAGGGGGGCTACTGAGTAGTGGTTTGGAGGCCTTAGCCAAGTGTGGAGGGGTTTTTGAGGATACCCTGTCATTGTTAGATCAGGAGTTAGGGCCTGATGTCCATGAGGTGGGGTCTGACTTTGGATTACAGCCGGGGGATTTGTTGACATCACAGGCCCTACAGCAGGAAGGGGCTACCATTTTACTTACCCCGCACATATCTCTGTTAGTGAAGGAGAAGATTTGGAAAGGGGAGTTTGTTGACATTTTTGAATTATTTGATGCAGATGGGGTTCACCGGTTGACGGGAGTGGAGACATTTAATGGGAAGGACTTCTTGGCTGCATTGGCTGCGATAGGTCACAAAAGAGTAGGGAGGTTTCGGGCTAAGACATGGGATAATTGGGTCCTAAGTTTTCTTTATTATATGGCGGTGTGTTTGGAAAGGGACACTTCGCTGGCTCTTCCTCTTTTGGCTTATTTTTTGACTATTAGGGAAGCACGGAGGTTGAAGCCTGGTTATGCATGGTTATGGTATGACCAGAAATTTCACAAGTGTAAGGCAGTAGATAAATCTATGCATTGGGAGGTCAGACATCTGGACATATGGCTTTCCACCATGATGGATACCAGTGGCAGGGGTAGCAGATTATCTCAGCCATCTGAGGGAGGTGCATGGATATGTTGGGCTTTTAATGCCGGCAGGTGTTCCTGGGTGGGTCGTAGATTTGCTCAAAGTGTATGGGAGTACATGCATTCACACAATGTGGGGGGTCAGGTTGGGGGTCAGGCACCGGTCTTTGGGGTATAAGAGATTGGAATAGTTCCCATTCAGCGTTGCTAGGCAGGTGTGGTCGGGCTAATTTTTGGGGACAAAGGGGGGGTCCTTTCAGGGAGGGAGAGGGCATTTTGGGGAACCATTCACCTATTAAGGTGAATGTATTGAAGGACTTATTGACTAATTATCTGCTGCCAGTGGTAGCAGGGGAGTTAATAGAAGGTTTTTCTAAAGGGTTTTCAATTACGTCTGTATTGGTGGGGGGTGGGAGAATGGGAAAATTTGAGGTCTGTCAAGGGGAGGGAGGTGATTTTGCAATAGTTGATTGACAAAGAGTGGTAGGCTGGGAGAATGTTAGGTCCTTTCTGTAACTTTCCTTTCCCTAACTTTAAGGTGTCACCATTGGGTTTGGTTCCAAAGAAAAATCAGGGTGAATTTCGTGTAATTCACAATTTATTGTACCCTGCGGGTGAGTCGATGAATGATTTCATTCCCAGTGAAGAGGTTAGAGTAACGTATTCATCTCTGGATGATGCAGTTCGGGTTATTAGGAGTTTCAACGACCCCTGGTTAAAGTAGCTATCGAGTCAGCTTTTCATTTGCTACCTGTGAGGGAGGAAGATTGGCCGTTATTGGGTATGGTGGTAGGAGACAACTTTTATTTTGACACTGCCATGCCTATGGGATGTGCGGTGGCATGTGCTACTTTTGAGAACTTTAGCTCAGCGTTGCACTGGATATGGCAGCAGAGGGTGGAAGATTAGCAAGCTGTACACTCTTTAGATGATTTTTTATTGGTGGGGGAAGGTAGACATGGGGCACAGATAGCTATACAAGAGTTTGTGGGGATGTGTGAGGCCTTGGGGTACCTTTGGCAAAGCATAAATTGGATGGCCCGATGAAGGCTTTGGATTTTTTGGGGGTGACAGTAGATGCAGAACAGGGTTTGTTTTGTTTGCCACAGGAAAAGATGGTTAGGCTGTGGGAAAGGATCAGTTGGGTGAAGTCTAGGCCTAAGGTTTGGGTAAAGGATGTTATGGAATTGTTGGGGTTGTTGAACTTCGTGTGCAGGGTGGTGCATCCTGGGTGGACGTTTTGCCAGTCTGTGGCATTTTTATTGAAAGGTTGTAAGAGTAAGCACCACAGAGTACGGGTCAGTAAGTTGGCACAAGAGGATTTAGATTTGTGGATGGAATTTTTAAAACAGTTTAATGGGATTTCATTTTGGCAGTTGGATTGGGTTACACAAGCAGAACTGCAGGTGTTTACTGATGCAGCTGGGAGGTTGGGAATGGGTGCTTACTTTGCGGGTCGATGGTTTGCTGTTCCATGGCTGGAACATTGGTCAGAGGACTGGAAACGGGATGTTGCCTTTTTGGAATTGATGCCAATTTGGGTGGCTTCGATAGTATGGCAGAATTGTTCGAAGGGGAGGAGGGTGGTATTCCATTCAGATAATTCTGCGGTGGTGAGAGTGCTACAGATAAAAATTGCTAAAGCTCCTCTCTAGTTACTTATTTGTAGGAAATTGGTATTGCATAGCTTGTTGATTAACTTTTCTTTTACAGAGTTTCATGTGTAAGGGGTTTTGAATGAGATAGCTGATAGTTTGTCTCGTTTTCAGTTCTACAGGTTCCATCAGGTGGCTTCAGAAGTGGCTTTGCATCTATCAGTTGTCCCACCCAGCATTTGGCAGATTGGGCAATAGTGATTGGCAGGTTGGTGCAACAATCATGGGTGGCATCCATGAGATGAGCCTACGGTAGGGCACTGCTTAACTTTGACAAATATTTGTGG
Organism: Protopterus annectens; assembly: GCF_019279795.1. Classification (NCBI taxonomy): domain Eukaryota; kingdom Metazoa; phylum Chordata; order Ceratodontiformes; family Protopteridae; genus Protopterus; species Protopterus annectens. The sequence continues at coordinate 111,332,581 of NC_056736.1, read as the reverse complement.
CAGTTATCTGTTGAGGACTGCATGTGATCTGAGAATTTACTGTTGCATTATCTAGTCATGTTGAAGGAGCAGGCAAGGGCAGTGTGAATGGTGAGGGTGGCCTTAGCAGCCATTGCTGCGTATACTCGGTTGGTTGGATTAGAGGATTTCACTAGATCATGGGTGGTGAGTAGAGTGTTAGATGGGTGGGCTAGAGTTGAAAGGAGCAGCATGAATAGGAGATGGCCAGTTACGAAGGGTATTTTAAGGATGTTGCTAAAGGGTTTGGGTAAGGTGTGTGGTTGTTTGGATGAGTATGTGTTGTGGTGTACCATTAGTGTTTGGATGTATTGCGGGGCATCTGAGTTATTGGCTTCATTGGTATGGGAGGATGTGTTGATATTACCTAGGGCAGTGCATATTAGATTGCGTTCTTTGAAGACAGATCAGGAGGGGCTTGAGCCACCCATTGTTTTGGAGGAGGTGGGGATCGCTTGGATATGTTCCATAGTTTGGGGAAGGAAGTTGTGGGGGGCTTGGAAGGGTAAAATTCAAGAGTTGTTTTTTTCAGCAATAAGTGGTAAAGCATTGACGGGCGAGCAATTTAATGTGGTTGTGAGAAGGGTGCTTTGGAGTGCGGGTTTGCAATGGGATAAGTTTTCTTCACATTCCTTCCGGGATGGGTAGGCCATCCGATCTGGCTAAGGAAGGTAGATCAGTGGAAGTAATCAAACAGGTGGGTCGTGGACATCCAATGCCTTTTTGAATTATATTAAGTAGTTTGAAGAGGCTTTGTTTTAAATATTTTTTTCTTTTTTTTTTCCTCTCTCCTCAGATCAGAGACCAATCATCATTTTGGGCCATTCTTTCATATTCTGAGCTGCTAGGCATGTGGAGGTTAGACGCAATGGCAAGAATTTGGGTTTGGATCATTTTGGTTTAGAAATCATTTGGCATGGTTTTAGAGGGCTAAGGTGGAGTCAAATATTGCAGGAATTTAATGGGTTACAGGTTAAGTGAGGGTTGCCTCAGGTGTTACTGATTCATTTAGGTGGAAATGATTTAGGCAGGGTCCCGAAGAGGCGGTTGGTTTGTCAAATTTGTGAGGACATTTTAGCATTGTGGAAGATGTATCCAGGGATGTTTTTTATCTGGTCTGAGATTATTCCTTGGTTGGTATGGAAAGGGGCATATAATCTTACCGCCATGGAGAAGGCTCGCAGATATGTCAATTTTAAGTTGGCAAAATATTTGGGAGAAATCGGGGAACATACATTTTGGCATGTAGAGTTTGACAGAAGGAATCCAGTGTGGTATAGACCAGATGGAGTTCATCTGAACGACTTTGGTCTGGATTTATTTAATCTTAATTTGGGTTTAATGGTGGAGAATCTTATGAAGAAAGGTATTGTTTGAGGGGGAACAGCCCTTAGTTATAGTCATAGGTTCATACTAGGCTAACTGCCCTTGCGAGCCAGTTATCCCTTGTGAGACTCAAACCTTGCACCTTGTGTTTGTAAGGCAAACGCCTTAACCATTAGGCCATCCTCCCAACCCCTTAAGTGCTGGTGGGTGGAGAAGAGGGTCAGGCCTGACCCTTTTCTGTTCCTCCTCTACAGGATGATGGCTTGGAATGGTTAATTGGTAGTTGTGAGGTATTAAGTTGAGCGGGGGTGCTGCCTTTGTTGTTTATCCAAGGTGAGCGGGTACGCTGCCTTTATCTTTAGTTTTGTTTATTTGGGTGAGCAGGAATGCTTGATTTGATTGATGTTTAATACAGTTTTGTTGTTATTCTGTTAGCTAATTGTATTCAAGGGGTTAGCGGGAATGCTACCCTCATGTCTTTTATGTTTCAATAAAGTTATGTTATTTTTCAATTTTATCATAATAAAGGTCGTCAAAAGTCTGTGGGTGTTTGTGTATTTTATTAGGTCTGTGACAACTACAATTATTATCTATTTTCCTGCACTAGATAGAGGTCAAATATTAATGCAGTTGAGTTTACCATTGTGTAAGCTTTAAGATGAAATATTTTAAAATCCTGTGCATATAATTTTTTTGAATTATTGATGCAAGTATGAACAAGCAATATTTGACGCCTATTGGAGTCCATAGGAATTAAAGCAGATGCACCTAGAGGTGTCACTCGGATGTAATGTTCACTGTCAACTGTGAAAGGACAGTTTTCATAACTTGTTTCTATTGTACTTTCAAAGTGACTTGATACAATGTCACATTATTATTACATCTAAATTTTTTTCACTTTGCTAATATATGTCTTTGTCTATGGCAACTCTGGGAAATACTGGGAAATACTGTGAAATTATTACATTCAATACCCTTGTCTATGGTTTTAAATCCATATAGGTCCATATTGCAAGACAGCAAATTTGTTTAAACGTAAAATGCACATTTAAAGTATTTGATCTACATTATTATGTTTTTTTTCTTGCATCATTTGTGTGCTTTTTGGCATTGTGCACCATTGACTAACCTTGTTCAATAGCACTGAACTGCATTTCATTGCTGAAGGTGAAAACTGACAAATTTTATTTGGACTGCCACAAATACGCAATGAAGACTGGCACTGTTGCACTTTTCTCAGCAGTCCGAACAGTACAGAGTGAATAAATTAAAGCTGTTACACTCCTGTCTCTGTGGCATAATATGTAAAGGAATTCATCTTAGACAAACAGTACAGGTGATGCAGGGTTCAAAACCTCTTCCCAGATCATTTGATTGAGGGCGTTCATACTAAATCTTGACAGTCATTTTATTGTATGCATGTGCTGATGCAGGAAACTCAAGTAGGGTCAGTATTGACTAAAAGTGAAAAACAGATAAATAACCTGAAATTATATAAATATTAATTGTATGTGGTGTGTGAACAAAGAAATCATTTCTGTTGTTCCTTGTGCCCTTCTTCATTACCATGGAATTAGTTGAAGTCTTGATATTGTGAGATATACATAATAGTACTGATGTGGCAATGCAATGTGAGATGGCTGAATGTGTCACTGTGATGCATTACTAGCTGTTCTCATGCTGCATATACCATGTGAGATGGCTGGATGTGTCACTGTGATGCATTACTAGCTGTTCTCATAGCTACATATACCAAGTGAGATGGCTGAATGTGTCACTGTGATGCATTACTAGCTGTTCTCATAGCTACATATACCATGTGAAATGGCTGAATGTGTCACTGTGATGCATTACTAGCTGTTCTCATAGCTAAATATACCATGTGAGATGGCTGAATGTGTCACTGTGATGCATTACTAGGTGTTCTCATAGCTACATATACCATGTGAGATGGCACTGTGATGCATTACTAGGTATTCTTATAGCTACATATACCATGTGAGATGGCTGAATGTATCACTGTGATGCATTACTAGCTGTTCCCATAGCTACATATACCATGTGAGATGGCTGAACATATCACTGTGCTGTATTACTACCTATTCTCATAGCTACATATATCATGTGATTCATTTTAAGTGTCTTCATGTTGTCACTCCCCAGCTGTTTGAAAGCCTCTGCTAAATATTGCCCTCTGCATTTGTGTGCCACTTGGAAGCAGAAAAGTCACTTTCATAGCTTAAGAAGAAAAGTAAAAAACTTAGTTTAGGCTGCCTTATGTAGCACAAACCAGCCTGGAGATATTGGATAGTTCACAGTGAAGAAAATATGACAGTTAACTTTCTCTGTGGCACAAGGTATAAGTGCAGTAAGCTTAGAGATATAGGACATGTGATGCGTAGTTCAAATGCATTGAAATGATACTTTTAAAGTGGGTTGTCTGCATGCATATTTAATCACATGATAAAGCATGTGATACCATCCTATTGTTAAAAATTAAAAAAAAAGCAATAATTATCACTATTGATAACGTGATCCTTAATCTGTCCACTTTCACATCATTTGTCATTAACTGCAAGTCTCATAATGTGTTTCACAAAGTACATCTAATGTTGCAAGGAGATGTGCGAAAGAAGGATTTTTCCTTTAAGTTCACTTCTTGCACTGGCCACTGCGACATATACTCGTACAATTAATTTAATTGCCTTTCTGTATTTTTTTCAACCATATATTCATTTTAATGTCTTTTAAATTGTCTCTCCACTTGGCAGCATGCAAACATGGTTCACTAACTGTAAAAAAGTAAAAAATGTAGTTCAGGCTACCTTAGCTAGCACAAACACACATGGAGAGGGTGTGCTTTCCTCAGCACTCTGGACAGTAATGAGAGGAAACAGCAGTAACAGAAGAAATACAATATTGCATAGACCTATATCTGTGGCACAAGGTTTAAGGGCAGTGACTTTAGATAAAAAAAAATGATTAAGGGTTAAAATCCTGATGCAAGATACATTTTACAAAGGATGTAAGAAGCCCATTTCTCACAACATTTTGATTAAGACTGTAGCACTAAAGAAAATTGATAATGTTGCACCTGTGTTTTTTGCAAGTAATGTATCAGTAATCCTTGCATAATGCAACATTTCTGTTTAGCATATCTCATTAAAGTTTCACATATAACCTCAAGCTGTGTGTACAGTTTCCTAGACATAACACTGATTATATTTAATGTAAAATGTACTTCCATATTTATGATGAGACCAATTATTTTGTTATAATCATCATGACTCATCACAAACTCCAACTATGTGGTTGACAGTTATGTCTTGTGAAGTATGTATGTAACATAAACCAGCTTGTATTGATTTGCACATTTGACTGCATCCATCTGAAATATATTTACAAACAGAAATAATGATTTTTACATAGGAATGTATTCCTAGAAATAATTGCAACCACACAAATATTGGCTACTCTGAAGTGAATCTCCATTCATTCTGAAATTATTCTATGTCTAATTTCCATGCTCAAAAGGCAGTTCTCCTGTGGCAATGTCACTTAATAAAGTAAATTACAATTTTTACATCCTTTCTCTCATGGATATGATTCCAGCTGGTACAATAGTATTTTAACATTGTGTAAGCCCTGCCATGACAATATGTCATAATTTTTCATCTTTCTCCTTCCAAACTGCAAGTCTTAAAATCTGTGTCATGAAGCATCCCATTGTTGAACATTGGAACCTGTGTTAATGGGTTGAGCATTGCACACGGCAACCCTCACTGCCATGTTTCACACCTACTGCTATGTGATGTAAGTAGTGCCAGTGTGTCTGTTAAGGGTTCTATCTGCTTTCAATTGTGCAAATGCAGTTGGCAAGGGTGTGTGCCTTTGAGCAATACCAGCATCATGTGAGATATGTATTGGGTGTCTGTTCAGACAGATTTTATTAGCTTGACTTTTGAAGACATGGCTGGCGAGGGAGGGAATGGTGCTAAATTTAGAGCACAAAGGTGGGGTTTTGAGGAGTCCAGGATATTTGTGGCACTAAGTGCTACAGCTGTAGGCTGCTGCTGGTGATTATACTGTGTCTCAGTAAGAGGCTGAGGCTTGCAATAGCTTAGTCAAGGCTGTTTCCAAGGCAACATGAATTCCACACAATGAGGAACAATGTTGTCACCACTATAGTGACCTTAAGAGGTGCAAGCAGGACCTCATAAGCCAATGGTAGGCTGAATTTTGGACTAAGAACTCTCCTCAGTTGTGCAAGTATACTGACTCATAACCTGTCTATATATGACATTAATGATCTAGCCAGCCAGTGCAGGAACTCATTATGCTTTCTATTATATTTCTTTCTTTCTTTTGTTTTGTATAGATTCAGAGGAGGTAGTTGAAAACTATTAGGTGCACCAGGAAGGATTAACTTGCTTGAGAGAGCCATGGGGTAAGTGTAACTCAGGTACAAATAGAAACCGTAATGTTATTTTCATTCCCTCTACACTAACAACTTGAGCAGGCATACCTCAATATTCATCTTAAGCATGCATGCCTTCCCAAATAACTCTTGCTGCTTGCATTATGCAATGAGATCACCATCTTAACTGCACGTGGGTTGATTGTAAAGAAACAGCAATTACCTGTAATTACTGAATAAGCAGTTATAAAATATTAAGAACAATATGTCAGGAAGAATTAAATAATTGTAATTCCAATTATCAGATTGGAATATATATTTCCTATCCATCATAGAAAAATAAAGGCTGATGTTTCTTTTATCATAGCAGTGAGATTTGTTTATTTTTTGACACATAAATGTCTTTCTATCGTATGTAGATGTAGCTAAGGTGTACAGTAATATATTATCATAATTGTTGATGTATTGCTAAACCAGATTTATTTAAAAATACAGTACTATGACATGCCATGTATTTGATTATCTCTTTTGTTATTTCCCCCCACCATTCTTCTCTCTTTTTTTTAATTTATTTTTTGGGGGGGTTATAATTTATTAACAATCTGCTGTTTGCCTAACCTGCTGCTGAAAAATCAATAATCAACAGCATGGAGAGGTACACAGATGAGTGCAGCACAGCTTAATGTACTGTTGAACAAGATGAAGAGTTGGATGTACAGATTACTGTGTACAATAGGGACACACATACATACATGTCTGAAGTCTGCTGTCAAATAGTAACTACCACAAGTATTAGTTTCTATGTGCTATGCTTAGATAATACTCACATGTACATGTTTTTCTTGGCATGCTGTAAATTTCCAAATGCATATAGATGAAAATTTATTACAGAATGTGCTGTTTGACTCCAGTGGGTGTAAATGTTGAATACAGCTTTACTTAGAATATCATTGTCCTGCTGCAATAGCGATGTGTCTGGGACTTATTCTGAAGCCTGTGCTATACAGATGTTTGTGTGCAAGTCAGCACAGAGCAACACAGATTCAGGCTAATTCACATTTTAAGTTCAACACTTAAAAATATGATTATGCATGTGCTAACATGTTGCCATTAGCAGTGCAATTCAGCTTAGCAGCTCTGCACTCAAACAGTACAATAAAAAGTGAAAATCAGATAATATTAGTTTTATGTTGCATAACAATTTGCATGTCTGTATTATTTTTGTCAAAAGGCGATCTTGATTTCAGAATTATGTTGTCTTACTTAATTTATTTGTTGAAAGTATGTCTGCTGTACAGGGTCTACACATGCACTATATTACAAGCTTGGTTAACCTATTCTCATCGAATACATCACTGTCATTCTGCAGTGCACTGTCCTATGTACAACTTGCATGTTTGTCTTGCCACTACAAATAGTGCAAGTATCCCAACATGAAGTCACAGAATGTTTGATTGATAATCTTGGTGTACAACAGTCAATGTGTATGCCATCCCATTTTGTAGAGCATGTCAATACCCCTCGCACTAACACAATGTATATTAAGGACAGTATCTACATTTCAGTAGAGAAATATGTCATTACATGTGACAATCATAGTGATGTTGCATTATTCTGTGCACACACATATGCATTTGTTGCACATCCTGTGATGCATAGTATCATCTCTTCCAGACCTTGGCTTTTACAAATATGCATTTGTCCTATTTCACATTGGTAATGTCAGTCTTCTCTTATGGTACTTGTGACTAAGAAAGTGCTCTCTAGATTGTGTAACTAGATAGGTTGGATATTTGATGCCCAACATGAAAGAACTTGAATATGTTTGTGTGTGTGTGTGTGTGTGTGTGTGTGTGTGTGTGTGTGTGTGTGTGTGTGTGTGTGTGTGTGTGTGTGTGCGTGTGCATGTGTGTGTGTGCATGCGTGTGCGTGTGTGTGTGTGTGTGTGTGTGTGTGTGTGTGTGTGTGTGTGTGTGTGTGTGTGTGTGTGTATGTGTGAGTCCGAGTGTAACACTTGTTGTATCCACTATCCCTGAGAAGAATACAATTTAACTTTTCTCAGAGCTCCCTTATCCCAATTATTATAGAAACATCCTCTATGAGACACACTGATGAGGTCATTCTGACAAAAGTACACTCTCTACTCTTAAGGGTCAGACTTTTCCTGTGGGACTTGCAACCAAGATCACAATCTCTAGATTGTCTAACTAGATAGGTAGGAGGTAAATGCTCATCATGGAGAACTTGTGTATGTGTGTAAATAACAACTGCTGCTGTATAGACTTTCCCATTAGAAGATTACATGTAATTATTCACACTGCTCCCTTGTCCCATTTTTGAATTAATCATTTATTTTATTTATTTAAAATTTGTTTACTGGAAAAGTCCAACTGGGGCAGAACCCAGTTTCAGAGGAGGCCCAGGGAGAAATGTTCCAGATGCATGTCTTTCCAATGTGGGAGGAAAATGGAGCACCTGGAGGAAAAGACATGCAGACTGTGCACCGAAGGTGCCCCAGCCAAGAACTGAACTGGACAGCCTCTTGCTGTGATGCAACAATGCTAACTGCTGCACCACCAGGCCACCCATCTTTTGTGAAACACATTGATGAGGCCAGACTATGCTCCACAATGCATAACTACATAGATATAAAGGTTTGATGCCCAACATGGAAAACTTGTATATGTGAGTCTGTGTGTAACATTTGGTGCTGTACCTGCTTCCCCTTAAAAGAATGTGCTTAACTGATCTTACAGCTCCCTTATCCCACCTTTGATGAAACATCCTTTGTGAAACACACTGATGTGGTCATCCTGACAAAAGAGTACTCTCTCTCCCCTTAGTAGTCAGACTTCTCCTGTGGTGCTTGTGACTAATACATTGCTCTCTAAGTTAAGATAGGAAGTTCGCTGCCCACAATAGAAGACGTGTGTGTGTGTGTGTGTGTGTGTGTGTGTGTGTGTGTGTGTGTGTGTGTGTGTGTGTGTGTGTGTGTGTGTGACAGAGTTTATAGTTAGGTGAGCATGTGTTCAGTCAATTTCTATTCTGCATAAATGTTTTAAACTGCTACATGACTCCACTATCCTCTGAGCCTACCTTTCACACCCACAACTTCTTTGCAACAAAGAGGTGTAGCTCTCCATACTGTTTGTATTCTAATTAGTAACATTCTCTAGACATTGCTTAAATAAAACATTGCTTTTTAAGCAATACTCTATTCACAAATGTGTAAATTAATGCTTCAAATAAGAGTGCCATAGACTGAAGAAATATTATTTAATGTTTTTAGAGGGAAAGTGATGCAAACATTAAGTGGGGTGGGGAAGAACATTTTCATTTTTCAAATGGCAGATGTTTTGTGTGGTATTTATAAGAGCACATTATAAAACTATATTGTCTGTCTACAACCCAGGTTCAGCACACTGATGAGATCATTCTTTTGCAAGTGAACTGTCTCTGTTTAAATGTCAGACTTCTCCTGTGGTGCTTGCATATCTTCCACAGTTCTCTAAAATGTGTAACTAGATAGGCAGGATGTTTAAATACAGCAATGCTTAACTTCTACAAGTATGACTGCAAATGAACTCAGAATTGTTTTTACACACATTTGCAGTGGCAACTTTTACAATTCCAGATGGCTGTAAAATTAATGTTACCAGATGCATCTCATTGCCAATACACTGATGATGTCATCCTTTTACAGATGTTCTATGTCTCAGATGTACTCATTATTCTCTGTGGCACTGGCTGCTGATAATGTGCTGTATAGATGGTGTAAGCGGATAGGCAGGTGGTTCAAGTCTATCCCTGTTTCAGTAGTATGACTCTGATTAAATAAAAAAAAAACAAAACAAAAAAAAAAACTGAAGAACCAGTGTAAAAATTGTCAACTAAAATCCATCACTGTAATACTAGGCACTCCATGGACAAAGGACCACTTCTTTAGTGTATACAAATTTAATAACCGCTTTCATCAAAAATTACTTCTTCAGAAAAAAGCACCTTTATGTATACTTCTAATTATGACATTAAATTACACTGGCACTATATGACATTAGCAAATCCTAGCATGCATAGGAAAATAACTATTTGGCCACACAATGAGTACATAATGTTAACATATCTGCATTATGTCACATTTGGAGTACAAATTATCCTGTGTTGCATGACTTTGATACTGTGCTTTGTACATTGTCTAACTACATATGTAGGATATTTGAGGCCAGCCTGAGCGTGTCTTTCATCTTCATACTGAGTATAATATTCTTCTTCAAAGACATATTTGATGTGTAGTTGTACAGTGTTATTGTGCACTTCAAAAATTTTTTAGCATAAATATCCAGTTGATAAACAGTGGTGATGTTGTCCATGTAACCGTGCTCTGTCTCAGTTTACCTCAACATGTTGTGTGGCTCTTGAGATCGAGGCATTAATGTTTAGCTTACTGTCTTCATACATTACTGCTCAGACTGCATTGTGTCACTCTTATTGTGACTGTTCATGTCACTAGCACTGTTATTAAGCACATTTGCTAAGTACATATATGGATGTTGATCCCTCTTTATTTATTTATTTATTTATTTTACATTTGTTGACCGGGCTAGTCTAACTGGATATATGTCCATTTTCAGTAGAAGCCCGGGGAGAAAAGCTCCAATGGAATATTACATTGTTTATACAGAATAGACCATACAAGATTAGAATTTAAAAAACAAAGTTAGACAATATATGCAATGTACAACTATGTTAGTAGCAAACAAGGAGAAAAAAGTCCTAATTATTAAATTAAATTAAGTCCTCTTATTAAAAGCTATGACAATTTGTGACATAGCAATGCCTTTATTCAGAGTAATGATGACATGTGATTACATTTTCCTTACATAACATATGTAGGAAGTGTTATCCTCTGGCACAAGGGAATGATACAACATGCTGTCTATTGTTGCCTTACAACAACAATTACAGGCACACAGATCCCTTGCAGCAATAACATGATGTAATGCCTCTACATAATGACATATCTAACAATTCTAATCACACTTCTGCCATGGCTTAGTCATCCTGTACAATATCATGTATTTTCTGTTGTCAAATGGTCATGTGTTCAACACTCATCTTCACTGCCTGTTAGCTTTGTTGGGCCTTAGACTGTAATGCATGAATGGCATCTACCACAGTTATAATGTGTCCATTTGCAGTAGGAGAGGCCTCCACCATCCCTTTCATTTCAGAGATTGTTTACCACACAGCTGTCATAATAGTGTTTAGACTTCCACTTTGGAGCTTGTGGTTCATCCACATGTCAGTAGTCAGTGGAGTCACATGGCCTGATGTTCACTTCCTGACAGGGTCAACGTTAAAATGTACTGATGTTGCATAAACACCTTTGTATCAAGTTATTCATATCCATTTTTATTTTGGACAATGATATATCATCACAGGTTGTGATTGCATGGCAGTGAAATGTTTGTTAGGGGAATGTTGTGCTGTGACTGTTCCTATGGCACATGCATTGAGTACTGGCTTTTATATCGCACCTACACAGATAGACTGTGGTTCCATTCTGGGACAGTGTGTGTCCTACATAACGGAAACAGTCCTTGTTAAAGAAGCATTCATATTGTAATGCTCATCGTTGTGAGGAAAGTGACGTTTGCAGCAACATTGTGAATAAATCCAATTGTTCATATTATATTCATACCTCCTGTCTTAATGCACAAAGTCAAGTTCAGTTTTTGTGGCAGCCACTATCGCTATCTGATGTAGTACAAGAGATAGCCTTGTATAATAGGCAGGGGTTTGAAACTGGTCATGTATCTGTCAGACAACAGTGACTTGCACACAGGCAATATTTATGGCTTACACAAAAGATCGTTTTATCAGGCCTTTTCCTACCAGGTAGGTCATACATGCACCTTATATGATAGGAAGGTTCTGTAAGCCCTTCAAGGGAGTTCTTCATCATATGATTGATGCGTGTATGTGGTGGCCCTAATTGTCATGCATTTCTCTGATATCTGTTCTGGCACGTGTTTGAAAATGACATGATGTGAATGTTTCTTAGGTCATTCGTTACTCATATGCATTACCTTTTCATAATATAATTATGCTCTGTATTGCATGTCTTCATCCGGACATGTTTTTAATATTGCAATTGTTTTCATCACACTATACAGCTTACTAGCAGATGAGTGATCCCATAAATGTCTCTTACTGTATGGCATGCTACCAGGCAACCAAAAACTGTGATTAGTCCTCTGTTACAACACTTTCTATCATATTACTGTTCCCTGTAATTCTATGTGAGCATGCCCAGTATTGCAATGTCAAGATGTTTGCAAATCACCAAAGGTAAAACTGAACTAATGACATGTCATCAACTCTGTCTTGTCAATTGTCACTTATGTATGTTGTTTGTTATTGGATTATCATTTAGCATTTGCATAACTATACAATTATACAACACCTGCTTGTCTATTACATGCTCGTAGGTGATGAACCTCTTTCCTATTGGTACCACTGTCACTTCTTTGCAAAAATATGTCCGTTTTTGATTTACCTGACTTTACAGCTGTAAGGCTTTTTTGTTCTTGTGTATACATGCTGACGTAGATAATACAGTGGTGGTGTCAGTGTGCATACATAAATTCCTTATATATATATATACACACACACACACACACACATACACACATATATACATCTCATAAGCAATAACTGCATTCTATGTACTTATCCCATAAAGTATGATTTGCCCTTGCTGTTATCACAAGTCAGCATTTTATTAACATGCATAACACATTTTCACTCCCCTTTGTACACTGCAGCATTATAACCCTATCACATCCTTTATTATCACGTCCATTTTTATTTCTGTGCATAACCGCAGGATTGTCATTGACATTAATTATGATTAGATCAGTATATTGCAGGATTCATGTCAGAAATGCTTCTTATTCACTTGCGTCATATTTGTCTGGGGGAAATGAGTGCACTTTAAACATCTCCCCTTCAACAGTAATTATTCATTATAACACAATTTAGTGTACCGTTTCCCCCATTTCACTGCTCCTCATTCTGTGTTGTTTGTCAGTTAATATACTTGGGCTACAGCATGTGCTCATATGTGAGCATTGCCTATATATCAGCCATTTTGTTTATATTCTCTTCTCATGCTTGCAGGTAGTTTTCTATGGCTGTGAAAACTATTGCCGACAAAACAACGGTGCTTACATACATGTAGGCATGGTGAGCAGCATGCATATTCCATTAGCACTGCTGTTTATTGCACTAGCACTCTTTCATTGTGTAGGTGTAGCGTGACACCTGTACAACTGTTAATGAATCCCAGGGTATATGTTTCTCAGCAATACCTGAGTGGGAGATTTATCAAACTCCTTAACCAGGTCAGGGTAGGCAGTATGTACCATCTTCCTCTCATTCACAGCTTTGTTGACCCTCTCTAAGAAGTGTATCAGGTTAAGTAGGCAAGACCTTTCCTTGACAAAGGCAAACTGGGATGGGTACAGGGTCTGCAGGTTGTCAATGTTCTTGTTGATCCTTTCCATGATAATTCATTCATGACTTTGCATATTTGTCAAACTGATGGATCTGTAGTTTCTGGGGCAGGTTGACTGACCATCCTTGTGAAAAACCTGCTTTGAGGCTGTTGTTGAAAAGTAACTCAAGTGGTCCTGAAAGGTTATGTTTCAAGCTATTTAGGAAGTAAAACAGAATATTATCTGAGGCAAAGTTTTTGGCCTTGGCAAGTGCCACCAAGGCCTGCTCCTTGCTAATAGTTGGGAGATATACTAGAAGGGATTTCACAGGGGGTAGTGGGGGGAGTAGGTGGTGAAGTCTGAGATGAATTTGTCAGCCAGCAGATTCACATAAGTCTCTCTGCTCAGTGAAGATGTTGCCATTTACCAGCAATTTAGCACACTGCTGTGTGTTACCTTTAAGGTTTTGGACAAAGCTGAAAAAAGCCTTGCTGCTGTCTTTAGCCTGAGAGACTATACTGGCCTTGTAGCTGGCCTTGTTGGGCTTAATTAATCCTCTTTATTTCTTGTTTAGTTTAATCAGTGAGCTCTTGCTTTATGAAAGTAGCTGTTTCTGATTTTGGCCATGATTCTTCCGTTTGTTACATACTCTGTTAAGGTTGGGATTCCACCAGTGTGGTTTGCTTTTGGTGTTTGTTAAGGGCTTACTTCTGGTAGGCACAACAGTCTCTATGCAGCCATTTAAATGTTTGTACAGGGTTTCTGTGAACAATTCTGCATAGGCTGCTGTGATTTCAGGATTTGGGGGACATTGAATTTTGGCAAACAGTAAGTAAGGTGCAGTTTGCTTTAGAATAGTTACTAACAATTACAGATTTTGTTATGTTTTCTGAGTTGATTTTTATTTTGAAGGTGACAGCTTTGTGCTTCAACCCTACGACTGACGATAGAACTACCCCATGTTAGTAAGTCTTCGGTCTAGTATGTCCGAACCTCTGGTTGGAATGCTCACTATCTGATTCAGGGTATTTGTTTTAATAAAGTCAAGGAAACATTGTTCCTGAAAGTTTGGGGCAGTGTATGTTTCCCAGTCTATAGAGGTGTAGTTAAAGTCACCCATTAATAGGGTATTTGGTTGGATTCTAAGTGTCTCAGGTAGGCCTAGGTTCAAGTTATGAGATTCCTGAAGCATAAATGGTAACTTATAGTTAGTTAGGATATGGTAATGGACTTTATCTATGGTGATTTGCACATAGATGAACTCCAGGGCAGCATCCTGTTTAACCAACTGGGAGGTATACGTCTTGCTGCTGCAGACTGAGACACCTCCACCTTTAGATCTTGTTTTTGCTGCTGTTGGTCTAAATGAGTGGAAGACACTGTAGCCTTGCAATACTGGGGTACTTTCTGTGGTTTTACACCAAGTCTCAGTTCTGGCACAGATGTCTACAATCTCTAGAGTGAGGAAGGCTCGTAGGGTATGGAGTTTCTTGTTAAGGCTCCCAGCATTGAACAGCAACACATTATGATTTTTGTGAGTGTGTTCTTTTCTTTTTGCTATGTTATGTTGGCAAGTTTTTCCTTTTTGCCTTCAAGGAAGCTGTGTATGTACATCTCTTGTATATTGTGTTAGTTTCTTTAAGGATTTAATGTTTGTCTGAGAACATTAAATAATTTCCATATTGTCTCAGGATGCCCATATCTGCCAAGCTAGCCGCAGAGATATTTGAAAATTGCATAACCATCCTGTGTGGACCTATTAGGGTGGTCTATCATGGTTTAAGGACTGGGTTTTACACGTCTCCTCGGTTGGTTTCTAGGGTTGAGGGCAGATGTTACATAGTGCTAGGATATGGTGTTAGTACTATTTGATACATAAACTTGTTCCTCTTAGCTTACATCTCACAATGTTTCACTGTGCTACAGGTTATAGTCCTAATGTAGTTGTATATGTAAATGTTGCTGTGTAAGCATTTGCTTCCACATGGTGAGCAGCTCTGTGAAACTATGCCTAATTTATAGCAAACAGAAAAAAAGCAGAAAACTTGAGTCATATGCCCTCTGGTCAGTAAACAACTAAACATGGAGTTCTCCTGGAGTGCTCCCTAACTCACAGAGACCAGGCAAACACCTTCTAAGACAAGATGGATGATTCTGGACTTCCTAATGCACAGGAAAAAGACTCTCAAGTGCAATTTAACAACAGACAACTAAGTACCTGTCTAGAGCACCCTTTTGCAAGGTGATTTTGAAACCAAACATTTCAAAAAAACAACAGACAGTGAAAAAGAGTCATTTTTCTGTCACAAAATTAATTGAATGCTTTAAAATGCAGTCAGACAGTAGCAATCACAATCAATAGCAAGTGGAAGTGCAAAAGATCAAGTAAAGTAGCTTGTCTTAGCCTCGATGGCTCTGGGTGTAGTAGAAACTCTTTAAAGTCACAGGCAAGGTTGCCAAGCATTCCTGAGCTTTGTGGAAGTGAGCACAGAGCAGCATAAATACACCTAATTTATAATAAACTGAAAAAAAAGCTGAAAGCTGATGTTTGTGCCCTCTGGCCAATAAATGACTACATTTTGAGTTCTCCAGGAGTGCTTCCTAACTCCGAGAGACCAGGCAAACACCTTTTGCCACAATAGTGATGACCTTGGACTTTCCAGTGTAAAAAGCACAGCAAAAATGACTCTGAAGTGTGATTCAACAACAACCAAGTCCATGGCTTACAGTTTTCTTACGTGTTTCTCAACTCCGATAGATGAGGCCACCACCTACTGCCACTAGATGGACTATCAAATACAACAAGATTGCTTGATAGTATAATGCTACCACAAAACAACTTAAATAAACTATCTAAATAAGGAGATTTCAAGTATTAGGGATCTTTAAAATGAAAACCAACAAATAAAGCAAAAATAGAGTCATAGTAGCACTCTAAAGCAGTTAACTGAGGTGAAATATACTAAAATCTGGCAAGGATGGAACAGGATTAACTCAGGACACTCTCAAAGTGTGGCAAGGGCATCAAGCAGATAGGAACTGCTCATGGAAAGTGAGCAGGAACACTGGAACCTTGAAATGGAAAGTGAACAGAAACACTGGAAACGAGCTACAAATAAATAACAAAAATGAAGAAAAAATGATTATGTGCAAGTAGAGCCAGATCCAGCACTAGGCAACCTAAGGAGTCGCCTAGGGTCCGCTGGGTGGGAGGGGCCTGCTGGCCAGAGGAGCTCTTCACAACATTTACTTTTGAAGTAAAAAAAAAAAAAAAAAAATATTACGTCTTCTTTAAGAACTCTCTGCACATCTGTGCATCAACATACATACCTACTGTTTCTTGCTTCTTCTTTTCCATGTCACCACATGGAATTTAAACACACAAGGCATTAATGCTGCCTGGACATGGAATTTAACCACACCTGCTGCCTCTTTCGTCTGTCTGTGAAATAAAGCATGGATGAAAGAAACAAACATTCCACACTGATGTGGAAGGTGTGTGTATATTTATGTTACCGGCAATGAAGGTGGGTGTGTGTGCATGGGCGTCTGTGTGTGCCTGTATGAAATCCCTAGTTAGTGATGGCAGGTTTGTTAATTTGCTTAGGTTCAAACCCTGCACCTTGGTTGCAGGAGAGAAGACCCTGTATCCTCTTTACCAACTGCCAGATTACTTAAAAATATGAGTTTCAATGCATTTTAAGGAATTGTGAGAATTAGTGCATTTTTAAGGAATTGTGAGCTTCAACAGAAAATACATTTACTGCTGCTCAACTCTGTTTTCAATGTATAAATGTTTTGTTTAACAAATCACTGTTTTTGCTATAGAACTTGCAAGCAGT
This sequence comes from Protopterus annectens, assembly GCF_019279795.1. Classification (NCBI taxonomy): domain Eukaryota; kingdom Metazoa; phylum Chordata; order Ceratodontiformes; family Protopteridae; genus Protopterus; species Protopterus annectens. The sequence goes on along the minus strand of NC_056736.1, from coordinate 111,315,479 downwards.
GTTAGTAGCACAACAGGTAACATATTTACTTTTGATACAGAAGGCTGTGGGTTTTACTTCCACTCCATGTACATGGATTGCTGATTCGGTGTTGTACTTTAAGAGGAGAGGATTGCTGCACTCTTGAGTTTGTCCTCCTTTAGATGAGCTATGAACCTGTTGTTGGTTTGACATCCATTCCCTATTGCAATATTACCAGCTTACCAAATTTTTTTTATGTAACATGGGCAATTTATTCTTCAAGGGCAGCAGACACTGAATTTGTAGATGAAACACTGAAATATAAAGTTATTTTCTAGACTCAACCTCCTCATTAGTTACAGATCTCTTTAATGTGGAATTATTCAGATGAATTTTACTTCTGCAGAGATTGCATATATTGACTGATATTGGTGGATTGTGATGATAAAAGTTTGAGTGGCCTTTCATAGTTGAAATGTTCTGAAATGGGCAGTTTTGCCATTATTGGTTCATACGTTTTGTTTCATTGCTTACTGGAAAAATGTTCAAAACTACAAATTTAAAGCACACTCATTAAAGGGGTGCTGTACTATACAAGGAATAAAATTTAACACAATCAGGAAGATGAATGAAAGAGCACATGCATGTATGCAAGCTCTTAGAAAAGTGTGCAAAGGAGCTATGGTTTGAAAACAGTCCAAAGGTAAATTTGGTAGTCACTGGCCAGATGTATTTTCTTTGAATGTGGGTTTCAATACTGTTTTAATGAATGTGAGTTTCAAGAGCAGAGAAGTTTACTGTTAATGTTAAGTCTGTTTTCATTGTGAGGCTGTATTATTTTGTTTAGCAAATGTCCAGCAGTGTTTATGCTATAAAGCTTGAACAAAAATTTTAAATTAAATCCAAATATCTCTAATAATTGTTGAAATAAAGATGAAGATAGTATGCACTGATAGGTTTAAACAGTGTTTATGGTATATGGGGAGAAATAGTCAAGAAATGGGATATTGGAATGGCTGTGTGTAAGCATCCAATTCAATTTTGAGAAACTAAAAGCAAAAATGCCAAACATTTTAGATGAAGAAAAAAGGATGAGTGCCTTACTGATATAGCCATACTTGTAATTATAGGTGTTGTACGGTGAGAGACATAAAATTATAAAATATAAAGACATGCAAACAGAAGTTGGAGCAATATGTTATAAATATGGTATTTATTGTAATAAGAAATGGAGGAGGCAACTTCTATGTGATGTGTTGCCTGATGGATAATTTTAATTTAGCAATTGATGTATGGATACATAACTATCACAAATGGCCATATTAGTAATTCGCACTCATATGCAAAGATACATATTTAAAGATGCAACATTACACATTGCATCCTGTTCAAAAATAATTACTGAATCTGTGTCATTCAGTTGTGAAGATAATTTATTACATTATTCAGTAACAATTACAATCTGATTAGAATCACTGTAGATATTTCTGTACTCATTACATAGGATTTTTCTAGTTTCAATATAAAGCATAAATATTCAGAAAGCATAACATCATACCAGTATTTAAAATTATCATTATATTCTGTAATAAATGAGCAATTTAATCCATTTTCTTACATTAGATAATCAACATTTCATCAGAAAATCACATCAAAATGATTTAAATGTAAAGCAGCAGTAGGCGGTGACAGCTAATAACAGTCTCATTCTCTTTCTTCTATATATTTTTCCATCTGGAGTATTAACCACAAATGCATTTTTACTGCTAGACATGATTCAAAAATCTCAACTGCTAGTTGCCAAAAAAAAAAAAAAAGAATGTTGTTGAATCCTAATGTCTTTTCTTGTAAAATTGGGAGTACTTTGGACTACCATGACATTATTTTATTTTGCCCAATTAAAGTAATAATGAAACATTTGAAATTCATAGACAATGGCAAAGGATTAGCTCATGTTTTGTGCATGTCATTTCTGACAGCTGATACTTTAGACCCATATGCTACAGGCCTTCATTCTGACAGAATAGTATCTTCTCAGCCATCACTACTTCAATCATTTATCATCACGATAGGTTTATACAATCTATAAAACTCTAAAATAGGTATTTAAACAATTAGAACCTCTTTTTCTGCTAAAAATCCTATTGTCATGCTATATTATTTTCGGGTCTGTATTAGATCATCGACGTGTTAATACTTCGAATGGTCTAATATCGACCTGAAAACAGCAAACGCTGAATATAGCGAAGCTGTGATAACCAAATTTTTTCCTAGGGAAAGAATTTGGTTGTCTGTTTCTGTGGATTCGCTATTTACAGCACTGTGGTGGAAAGTTACGGGTTGGGTTCATGTAAGTGTATGATTGTGTGGCTGTTAGGGTTAGGGCGGGGTATGTGAGTTAGGGTTAGGGCACGGGTGAGGTGAGCATGTGATAGTGACAGACTTTAGGGTTAGGGCGGGGTATGTGAGTTAGGGTTAGGGTGCAGGTGAGGTGAGTGTGCGATAGTGATAGACTTTAGGGTTAGGGCGGGGTATGTGAGTTAGGGTTAGGGCCCAGGTGAGGTGAGTGTGCAATAGTGACGGACCTTAGGGTTAGGGTTTGGGTTAAGGATAGTGGATGGATAGTACTGTATGTACAGTTTAGAGTAGCGTTAGATGTAGGATTTTAAGTGTATAAGTGTGAATTGCTGTTTTTTTGGTGTACTTGTGTTGTGTGTGTGTTTCTCGGAACAGTGAATTTTTTCCCAGGGAAACAATTCGCTGTTCTGAGCTTTCAATGTTTTTAGATTTTGTGGTTAGAAGTTCGAGGTTGTTGTATTCGATGATGTGCTGTTTCGTTGAACTGATATAGACACATTATTTTCTAGCAGTTTTCTTAGAGGTAGACTAACTTCGAAATAATTTGTATTTTTGTGGAGATAATTGCTCAACAGCTCTTACCTACCAATCATCTGATTTTAGACCTTCTGAAGTAAACGCATGGCTAGACATTTTACTTCTGTGGTTCTTATCTTGCAAATGTTTTTTATTCAATTTAAGGCTGTATTCTTTTGTTCTATAAAGTGGTTTGGCTAGTCTATTATTGTGATGTTAAGCAGTAGCAACCCATACCAGGATGTCATCCATTATGTCAACTACATTAGCAAACTATTCATTATTCTGGCTATAGTTTTCTAAAATTCCTTCTAGTGGAAACAAACCTTCATATGGTAAATGAAGAAATATGTTTCTTCCAAGAAGCATATTAACTGTGGACATCTTAGAGTTCTCTTCATCTAAACTAATTTAAAAGAACACTTGATTAGCATTCAGCACAGAAATGAATGTTGTATTTAGCATACTGACCACTTATTTTATAGAGTGCAGTGGATAGTATTCAGTTTGAATGCTTTATTAAGGAACTGTTGATCTATGAATAGACATTTTTTTAACTTGTCGCTGTATGCATTTTTATTGACTCCATGGCAGTACACCATATATACTGCTTTCTTATTAAGTTTAATCACATTACCATACTGTTTATTGAGCTATTTATTTCAGTTTGCTTTGCAATTTCTGTCAAGAATTCCATTCAGTTTAATTCCTTAGCCATTCTATCATTCAAAGCTATTGGAACTTTCTTTGAAGCATAGATTCATAGATTGTTACTAGGCTAACAGCCTGGATGATCTTTCTAATGTAGCTAAGTTTTTTGAATGAATAACAAAGTCCTGCATCCAAATAGGACATTGAGGGCAGGCATTTATAAGCTGCTACTGTCTGTAAGGGACATGGGTGCCAGGCCTGCTGTAAATTTTCAATTTCCCATCCCCTGGTCTAGGTTGCACTTAAATTGGGTAATAGATGAACTCAGTTTCACATGGATGGGAAACCTGTTCCATAGGAGGAGCAGTCTCTGGGACAGACATCTATCTCTGCAGCATGGTCTGTTTAAGCCACAGAAAGAATTCAGGACATTAGACCTTGTATTTCTGGTACTGTTTGACTTATGAATATGCATGAGATTTATGTGCATGTGATATGCAGATATCTTATAAGCCAGGTATAGATCATCCCTCAGTAATCTATAAGAAACTGAGTAGAGGGAAAGGGCTTTAAGGCGCTCTACATAAGTTAGGTTTGTTATGCCTTGAATTCATTTAGTAAGGAAACTCTGAGGTCACTCCAGTTGCTCCATATGCCTGGAAAATTTACTCACAAAATGAAAGAAAGCTCGAAATCTGCATCTAGAAAAACACAGCAGCTAGGAAAAAGCTGAAGAGCAAGGCAAAGTATGAGAAAATTACGAAAACTAATTAGTATGCTGTGTAGAGTCTAGGACAATAGGAAAACAAGAGTGAGCAGTGGTAGAAGTGTGCAAGGGGAATCAGTGGTCAGGGTACCACGGAGCAATGTGTCACGTGGTAGAGCACCATTTCACTTAAGGCTAGCAATGTAATAGGGTTATTGGAATAAAACATCACTGCAATTAAATTACACTCACTGTAAATGCCCCGCTGGTGGATGGGCCAACTTGGTGTGGTGTACAGGCCTGTTATAATGTACGACCATTTTTTACTACAGTTCAGACTTTGTGTACTTCTTCTGAAGCTTTTTAGCATGAGCTGATAGGCTGCTTAGGAGGGATGGCAGTGATGGGATGATACTTAGTCTGGAAGTATCCAGGGACCCTCCAAGATGACACTTATTGGGTGCTGCCAAAATGATAACACTAGGCCTGTCATTTCTAAATTTATTTATTTTATTTTTTGTTTTACATTTGTTGACCGGGTTAGTCCAACTGGATATATGTCCATTTTCAGTGGAGGCCCGGGGAGAAAATCTCCACACTTCAGAATAGAATCACAGTAACATAAGTACATTACTAAGATTTAGCAAATTATACTAGTATATTACATTTTAGCTTAAGAGTAAAGAAAAATCTTCCAAGCTACATAACACGTATGGATATACATACAACAAAATATAAGGTAAGTGAAATCGAGCACTATTTGAACTTTAAAAAGGTTATACAAACAATAATGCTAGTAAAAAAGAATAATTAGTTTGTGTGAGTGAGAAGATTAGTGTTTGTAGACAGTGGAGGTAGTTAGTCTGGGTTTGCATAGGGGCATAGCCAGTGCGATTTAAGGTATGGTTTGAGTTTGGATTTAAATAGGGTTGTTGAAGGTAATGAGGTTAGATCAGTAGGGAGGGAGTTCCAGGTTTTACCCACTGTGTTAGAGAATACAGAGTCTCCAGCCAGATTGTTGGTTTTACTTATCTTTACCATTAATTTATTTGATGAGCGCAGGGTCTTAAGATTATTGTATGGGGTGATTAGATTAGTTAGTATTGGAGTAGTTGTAGGATGGAACAGTATCTTATGGGCAATAGTTAGCTGGTTTGATAGAATAAGCTTTGGCAATTCTAACCATCCTAGTTGATTAAGATTGTTACAATGATGGGTTCTATAGGTAGACCCAGTTGCAAATCTGGCAATATTATTGTAGGAGCTAGCCAACTTGTTCAGATTGCTTTTGCATAGCTTGGTATAGATAGGGGATGCATATAGTAGGGTTCAGATAAGGTGGGTCCGGGCAATGGTGGTCCTGGCTAGTGGGGTAAGAAAGGGTTTGATCCTATAGAGGGAACCTAGTTTCTTGTTTACTGTTTTTATAGTGTTGTTAATATGTGGCTCGAAGGTGAGGTTGTTATCGATTAGTACTCCAAGTAGTTTTGTAGTAGAGTCGGGAGATACGATTGTACCATTGCTAGATGTGACTGTGAAATGCGTTGAGGGGGCTCTGTGGGTGGGAGTAAATAGTAGCATTTTTGTTTTTTTTTGGTTCAGGATGAGACATCGTTGAAGAAGCCAATTCTCTACTGTGTTAAACGTGTCTTGGGTTAGGGACTGAAGCTGTGATAGTGACAAGGCTGAGCATATTAGTGTGGAATCATCTGCATATTGGATACAGGTGGCTTGAGGTAATACAGAGTGTAGGTCGTTAGTAAAAATAGAAATGAGTAGAGGACTCAATATGGAGCCTTGAGGGACACTGCGGGCAATTGGTAGGTGGGAAGACAAGTTATTCTCCCATAGTACAGCCTGTTGCCTGGTATTTAGATAGGATTGGAAACATTGTATAGCAAGTGGATGCAGTGAGAAGTTGCTAAGTATGTTTATGAGCAGCTGGTGGTGGACCATGTCAAAGGCTTTTGACAGATCAATGAAGAGGGCTGAGGATAGAGTATCGTTATTACGGTTTTTATTAATGACATAGGTGGGGCTGAGGATAGAGTATCGTTATTACGGTTTTTATTAATGACATCGGTGGGGCTGAGGATAGAGTATCGTTATTATGTTTTTTATTAATGACATCGGTGGGGCTGAGGATAGAGTATCGTTATTATGGTTTTTGTTAATGACATCGGTGAAGGAAAGAAGAGCAGAAGAGGTGCTGTGAAATGGTCTGAATCCATGTTGGCAGGTAGCTAGTAGGTTGTTTGCTAGGAGGTGGTTTAATAGTTGTTTATGAATGCACTTCTTCATAATTTTTGCCAGAGGGGATAACATGGCTATAGGCCTATACTTAGAAAAATCTTTGGAATTACCACCTTTATGCAGGGGGATGACGTGAGATTTTCCAGATTGATGGAATAGTTCCTTCAGAAATAGTTCTGTTAATTTGGATGAATATGGGGTAGGCTATAGCTTTGGCTGCTTTTTGCAGGTATTCTGCAGGTAGTACATCTGCAGAGAGGGTGGTGGGTTTAAGTTTCTTAATAAGGGTGCAGACAAAGGATGTAGGAACGGGTTGGAATTGAAATATCGGGGGGTTGTTAGGGATAATACTGGAAGGAGATGCAGTGTCAGGGGATAGCTGATTGGCCAAAGATTGAATGGTGTCTGTGAAGAAAGTGTTAAGAGAACTGGCAATTTGGTTAGAGCTGTGGAGTTTGGAGCCTGAGGGGGTGGGTGTGATTGAGCGACCTGGGTGCAAGAGTTTATTTATACCTGACCAGAATTTTTGAGGTTTATTTTGGTGGGTTTGTTGGAGGTGGCAGTAAAAGTTTCTTTTATCTGACAATATGGCTTTTTTAGTTTAATTTCTTAATTGTCTAAATTTTAGTTGATCCGCCAGGTTTTTGGTTGTACGCCAGCTAGCCCAGAGTTTGTTTCTATGGAGGATTTTTTGTTTGGTAGTTTTGGTGAGCCAAGGGTTAGACCTACTTCTTACTTTATGAGTTGGGGCATGGTAGTCTAGAATGGTTAAAAATTTAGAGTTAAAGTATTTAATGGCTTTTTCTAATGGTAGGTGTTTCAGGGGTGACCAGTCACAAGCTGCAAGTTCTTTTTGAAAGCTGTCAGGGTTAACATTTTTATTACATCTTATTTTCTTATATATGGTTGTGTTTGGGGTATCAGTCTTATACCTGATTAAGAAGGTGAGTGAGTGATCACTTATATGTTCTGAAGAATGAAACAACATACTATGAGTATGGTGAGCTGATAAAATGTTCTGCAGCATCCAAGATGACCAAGTATGTGGCCAATTATTTTAAAAGGCAAATCTGCCTTATAAGTGATATAAGTGATCACTCATTCACCTTCTTAATCAGGTAAAAGACTGATACCCCAAACCCAACCATATATAAGAAAATAAGATGTAATAAAAATGTTAACCCTGACAGCTTTCATAAAGAACTTGCAGCTTGCGACTGGTCACCCCTGAAACACCTACCATTAGAAAAAGCCGTTAAATACTTTAACTCTAAATTTTTAACCATTCTAGACTATCATGCCCCAACTCATATAGTAAGAAGTAAGTCTAAACCAGCCCCTTGGCTCACCTAAATTTATGTTTATAACTATGTTTCTCAGTTACTTGCTTTTCATGATGCAACTTTTCTCCAGTTTCACCAAACATTCTCATTTTATGTTCATATTTTATTTTTATGTTCAATTTTGCATGTTTATATCAATTCATAAGCTGTTTTACTTGATGCAAAGTAATCTAGCTGGTTCTGTGCATATCTTTGACTTTTTAATATTGGCAGATTTGCCTTTTAAAATAATTGGCCACATACTTGGTCATCTTGGATGCTGCAGAACATTTTATCAGCTCACCATACTCATAGTATGTTGTTTCATTCTTCAGACTGATCATCAATACCTTCCACTGGACTTAGTGCCCTTATGAGAATAACAATTGGATGGTACAGGGATAGATTCTTTTTCTGATCCAATGGTCCTGAAACCTTTGTTTCAATACTCTGGTTTTGTCCTTCTCTGCATAATAAAACCCAAGATTAATGAAAACTGTTATTACTTCTTCTCTTTAACATACAGCAATATGACACATTGCACTTTCTCAGGCTTCTCCACTATCTCTTGCAGTCAGGAAAAGATTTCTGGATCCACACTTACAGGTTTTTAATAAAGCACCTTGCAGACACAGACAGAAGCAGAGTAAATAAAAGAGAGAGATTTTCAGAAGAAAATACTTGCTTTATGTCTTATTAATCTAATTATACTATATAGCATTTGATATTTAATAAAATAAGAAGTAAAAGAGGTGATTTGCAGATAGCCTGATGACCTTAGTAGCTATAACACACATACATCAGAATATTTTGTGACCATATAAATCCTGGTACTTAAAAGCAGCAAATAGATGAAAGAAGCGTGCAGAACAGACCACCAGCAAAATCCAAGTTTATTTAAACGATTTTCGTCAAGTTTCAGACTTCATCAGAATAAAATCACATGATCATGACAAACATATATACATCACCCCACCTAACCATTGGTCAATGTAATTACATCATTTCCTCAAAAAAAAAATTTTTTTTACAAAGTTAATAAAATTGTTAAAACTTGATATTCTTGCAAAAAAATCAAATTACAAATACAACTAATAAACCTATAAAAATACATTGATTTTAATTTTAAAACAGAACTCAAGGAAATTCTGTCATTAAGACCTGGTACTTAGCTATTTGCTTCTTTTGAGTGGTTTTACATCCTGCTACTTCATAGTCAAAGGCACAAATATATCTAAAGATAGAACATCATGTGCAAAAGGGACAGTATTTCTGAAAGTGAATGGACTAGCAAATATAATTTCCAAACATATATGAAATTTCTGTCAATACATGTACCCCATATAAAGGATACAGTTTTGTTGTGTGTGCTTAAGAACACTCTCATAGGAAACATTAAACACCAAAACATTAATGCTTTTATATGCTTTAAATATGCATTGATTTAAAAGTGGTGTTTATATTGCTGCAGCACTGAAAAAAAAAAACTAAGAACCATATTTCCATCCACCTATCTCACAAGAAATTTTTCGTGTTTAAAACTGTGAATCAAAATTTCAGTTCAGAGTCCTACCTTTTGGCCTATCAAATACAGAGTTGGCTTTTGTAAAGGGAGAGTTTCAGATATCAACTTTCATTAGATCAAAGGGGATTTATTTTTCCCTTATCTTGACAGCTGTCTTTTGCATTCAGACTCTCACCAAGTTCTTACATGCAACTAGAAATTAGTTTTGACATATTTAAGAATGTGGACAAAACTGTGAATTGAGAAAAATTCCGCCTGACCCTGTCCCAATCTGTTCATTTATTGTCCACTGTCGGGGACATAGTGTGGTACAATATTGATATGCCTCAGGAGAAAGGAGAGTATCTCAGGCTTTGAGGTGCATGACCTGTTGGACAACCACAGTTCTACCTACCAGACTGCACACGAGGGGGGTCCAATGGGAAGTAAGGTTCATGTGGGGAACCAACTCATGCTGAATTTTGACTTCATGTTGTCGTAATGAAGGATCTCTCCAGATCTTATTTGCTTGTTCAATGTATTCATTTTGCCAAATACATGTAGATAGATAGTCCATCACCACTACAAGTTATTACTACACGTCTCAGACTGTGATTCTGAATCCTATTTCAAGTCAATTCAGGCACAAGGGATCATACACTCCTTCTTTTATGATACAGCATGAAATAAATATGGGAAGTGTTGTAGGCCTAGAAAGCTTTTCACACTTCTGTATGGCGAGGCAGGTATTAATTCAGATGAGCAACAGAAGAGTCATGCAACGCCTCTCTAGTCAGGGAGTAAGAACAACAACAAAGACATAAACTCATAAGCAACTTATTAATCCTCTGGCTCTTTGGTAGAAAGGGTACTCACTTACCCCTGTGTTGCATTCAATATTTGTAAATATGTGGTTAATTTTCCATCCATTACTGGTACAAAGTTTAGCCCATATAAGAAATGTACTTATTTTATATTCATGAGATGGCTAGAAATTTTAGGGTTAGATTGTAAGATGTTAGGGGATATTAAACCTAAAACAAAGGAAGCTTCCATTGCTATACATTTTGCAAACCATCATAGTAGTGAAGCTAGAGGCACATGTGCTACTGTTTTAGAAAATATTCATATTAGTGAAAGAAGGGGCAACATTTTTAAATGATTTTATTATGTAAGGAATGTTTGTATTATAAAGTTTGATTCTTTAATTCCATTTGGAATGAATACTGAATGAAAATGGAAATGTTCTGGGAGATTGGTTAATTGAATAATTGTTTCTTAATTTAATTTAAATTGCTTCATTTTATATATATATATATATATATATATATATATATATATATATATATATATATATATATATTTGTGTGAGCATTTTTTTAATTTTGTTTTTCTTTCTTACAGCTACTCTGAAGGCTTTCTGCTGTAATACCAAAGGATTAATAAAGTGCTTTTTGGTTTAGCACTTTGTTGTCAGTTTTACATTATTTTATATATTTTATTGCTTTTAATGTATGACATCAGACTTATATAATCAAATTCCCGGAGTGTTAAGAAGTGGAGCACCTACTTCATCACAATGGAGTATGGTAGAGTTTCATCAGAGTGTACTGGTTATGACACATGGGAATCAGGCAAAATGAGAATTCTAGGATTTTGTGCATCATTATTTTAGCAGAGAGAGATTCTGGAAATATTAATTATATTTCCTTCTTTTCGTGGATAGCACCACTTTAATGTATGAAGAAAGTTGAAAGAGGTAAGAGAGCAATTAAAGAAATTAATGAGCCATGAAACTAATGTACATTTCTATTTCACATCTTTGAAAAAAATATATACAATTGGACATTGCCCCTAGAGGCTTATGAGCCTTTATGAGCCCAATAACACTGCTTGACATCACAGATCAGACTGAGAAAATGTTTCAAAAGAATTCATTAGCAGGGGCTCATAGATGTGTCAGTGAATGGATCAATATATTAATTGAGCAGGGCATTTAAAAACAAGGTAAATTAACAGCAGCAATACAAGACCCCTATCAGAAATTGCATACTGAATTGAATGAGGAATAGTTGAAATATAGAATTAGTGACATTAATGATAAAAACGTTTGAGATGGAACTGATTTTGAAAAAGAAAAGCTTCAGAAAGATATACATGATTGTGATCCTGTTTATACATTTCCATGGAAACAAAGCAGAAGTACCAATCAGAATGTAGAAAAAAAAAGAATTGACATCATTGCATGTATGTCATCATCAGCAGTGGCATCAGAATGAGGAAAGTAATGCAGGTTATAGTACTGGCTTTTCAACAGATACTGACTATGGGAGTAAATTCCACCTTCGCCAGTATAAAAGAGAGATTCAGTGAGAGAACATTAAAATGGTTTTCTTTCCATTTGGGATCAGTGCAAAAGGAGAGGAAGAAACATTGCAATTACTTACATGGATGGATGGTTGAGGTTATAAGAATGCCAGCAGCAGTTTTCCAGTGGGGAACATAATAAGATATAGACTATATGAGAGTGACTTTTGGGACAGGAAGTGTTTGTTCATCTTTATTGTCTTCCTTTAATTGTGAATAGGGATTTTATAAATCTTTCAAGACTGACAGGAATCATTTCTCGATTATTAATTTATCAGGTATAGAACTTACAGAGATGGAAATGAATGTGCTTAATTGTGGTTTAAAATGTGATCCAACAGTAACTCTCCAGTTTCACAAGGTTAAAATTTAATTGCTTTATTAGAAAGCTGCATTTAATGTAATATTTTGCTCACAGGAATGAGTATTAAAATGTTACTAAACAATGAATTTTTGATGACTGATAGTTGTGAGGATGATTTTAATAGTGACAGCTTAGATGAAAATTTTCATTCATGTATTTATGATAGTTATGGTTATTGCAAATTTGATTTAGCAAATATGTGTAATAGGTTCATAGGTTCATAGATTCATACTAGGCTATCTGCCCTAGGGTAGTTATAAGCCTAGCCAGAGTGTGTTTGGCTTTCGCCACCCATTTTAAATTAATTTTGCTATACCCTTTTTCAAGGTTAGTATACTGTGCCTCTGTCTAACAGTGACACAGAAGTGATACCCAGGGTAAACCTATGATCTCCCATCCACTCATCAAGATTCCTCTTGAAGAGAGTCAATGAGGGACTCTGCCTAACCTGGACTGGGATTTTATTCCAGAGTGAAGGGAGCCTCTGGGTTATGAATCTGTCCCTCCAGCATGTCCTATTTATTTCAGTGCTGAGGTTCAAGTCTCTCGAGCGCGTAGCTCGATGGGATTTGGATTTTTCTTCTGTACTTAATGGATTACCACCTATGTGGTAATTTGTGGGCACTTTGTTTTTGCCAAAGGGGATGACTATACACTTTTTGGCATTTAGCTTGAGGCCATGGCTCTGGCACCAGTTGTCTGTTTCTATGAGGCCCTTTTGGAGGATGTTTGTGTCGGCTGGAGAGTCTATTATGGCACCCAGTTTGCAGTCATCTGCGAACTTGGTCAGCCACAGTCCTTCCATGTTGGCCTGTACCTCCGAGAAATATATTCCGAACAAGAGAGGTCCCAGGACTGAGCCTTGTGGGATGCCACTTGTAACTGGTTTGGAGTCTGACATGGCTCCAGCTATTCTAACCATGTGGGTTCTGTCCTTGAGCCAGTTTGCAACCCATCTAGTGACATAGGGGTTTATATTTAAGCTGGTGAGCTTATCTATAATGCCCGAGTGGGATATTGCATCGAAGGCTTTTGCGAGGTCCAGGTAGGCTGTGTAGACCACCTTCCCCTTGTCAATGGCCTTGGTGACTGTTTCAAAGAAATCGACCAGGTTTAAGAGGCAGGATCTGCCCTTAACAAAGCCGAACTGGGTAGGATCCAGTGTCTGTAGGTCCCCAATATCTTTATTTATGAGGTCCATGATGATCCTTTCCATAGCTTTGCCGACCAAGCTAGTCAGGCTTATGGAGCGATAGTTTCCAGGATCCGTTGAGGCACCACCTTTGTGGAGAGGGACCACTGTTGCTGTACGGGACTCTTTGGGTACATATCCTGTAGTAAGGCTGAGATTGAACAGTAGTTTTAGGTTTGGGTTTAGCTCTTCTTGGAGTTCATGTAAGATGCAGCCCGCGACACCGTCTGGTCCCATTGATGCTGTGTTTTTTGCTTTGGAGAGGGCGGCTCTTACCTGAGCATCTGACATGTCAGGGGGGCAGCACTCTGCTGGGATAGATATTTGCCCTTTTGGTGGGGAGGGGGGGAGAAGTTTGCGCTGAACCTGTCAGCTAGGATGTTGGCAATGTCCGTGGGTTCGGTGTATTTTTTGTCATTTTTGACTAATTCTGAGCATATCTGGGAATTCCCACCCAGGTTCCTAACATAACTAAAGAAAGCCTTGTGATTATCCTTAGTGTCCTGTGCAATGTTTCTCTTGAAGCTGGCCTTAGACGATTTTATGAGTGCCCATAGTTTTTTGCTAATACTGATCAGAGATGCCTTCCCTTTTTGGGATTTTGCTCTATCATGTAGTAGCTTCCTCCTTCTATTGTATAGTTTATAAAGTAATAAAAGTGATTTTTATCCCCCATAATCTGATGAGAGCGTTCAACAAGTCACTACTATGATAGGTTATGCTATTGGAAATTTTTTTTAGATTTTAATAAGTGTAGAAGTAATGATAAATATAATATGTATACGATAGAATGGTTAGCCTTGAAACACTTGAGTCAGAAGAAACATGTGCTTGTTAAGCCATCTGACAAGAATAAGAATATTGTAGTTTTAAATTGTAAACATAGGCTCCCCCATGGATGTGTCCAGGAGCAGTGTGCACACCTTAGTCTGACCATTACAGTTCCTTCATCATTCAACCAGAGCTAGTCACCCTCCTAACTGTGCTTGCCACCTAGTTTTGAATGTTACATGCAATAGCATCTGGACCTCAGAGGTAGACCACTAAAAGGCAAAGTAAAGGACAGCCTATTTATTACCATACTGTGGATATACATTCTCCATAAATGGATATTTTGATTGGTACTTATTCACATTTCTTGACTATGAGGAGTCCTATCTTTTCCTGTACTATTGTATAAGGAGTGTACACTAGAAAAGGGATGTAGTCACTAGCTCTGTATCTTAGAAGCTGAACTTTAACTTCTTATACTTTAAAAACAGTATAACCCAATTTTAAATAATAATATAACATCTTTTTCATAGGCAGCATTTATTCTATGCCTCTCACATACTTGAATGTTTTATGCAATCCCCATAATTCAGTAGTCAATTAACTTTATTAACTGTATTTCACAGACATAAACTCCCCATTTCAAGATCAGGTAACTAAAAAGCAGTTGTTATTAACCTAATTTCATATTTTCCTTATATAAATAGTTCCCCAACTAGCAGTAGATTTAGTCAAACCACACCAATCACATTTCAAATATTTATTTTTTTCATTTTATTTTAATGTACTAAAATATTTTTGCTACTACTGTCCTACTTAGCAAGGATATTAATTTTCTCATTAAATCTTTTATTTATATAATTTACTTAAATACTAACATGTGAACAGTAACAGTTACACACACTTACCAATTTTTGGGATAGTTCACTGATTGTTTTCTGTCCCACAATGTACTGAGCAAGTTGAACCCACTCTATTCACCCTTGCTATGCTCAGGGTCACTCTACTCTCCTATCCTACCCACAATTCCCACTAACCCCCCACTACAACTATACTTATACTCTCATTAAATCCACCCACTCTACCACATAACTACTCAGCCCAATCAGTAACATCCTAATTGTATCCTACTGCTACAGCTACCAATAACTATCTTGTCAACTACTCCAAACAATTCAGAACCACTCTCTCAAATTCCAGAATCTGTTTCATCTCAGCATGCATTTAAACTTTCCCTACCATACTTCTTCAGTGCTATAACACAAAGTACATACATATATGAAACCTCTCTTTACATCTTATACACTCACTTTCTCTATTCAAATATTTTACTTCTTACCTTTTTCCTCCTAGTAAATAAGCTCTCCCAGTGCTATTTCACATCTTGCTTTCCACCCTTCTGCTACTGCTAGCTCACTCCACAACCCACCACTTTGTTTAATTGCTATGTCTATCCACCACACTACTAAGCATAATTTATACCTTCATCTTTGCTTTAGCTGCCATGCTATCTTACCAAGTCTTCATAACCTAAATGCCAGTCTCCTCTTGAGACATAAATTGCTTCACTTCCAACCTCCACCTACTAAAATCAAATATAGTCTACTAGAAATTAAAACTATTTCCACCCATAGACCACTAGAGTCTAACATCTCACAGTGTGAAGACAGCCAGCCTAACCCTGGATTTCCTCTACTATCCACATTAATTCCCACTACTCTTTCAACACTATATATACTTCCCCTCGTCATCTCACTCTCTACAACCCTACCCATTACCCCTAACTCAAAACCCAACTCAACTTAATACACCCCCAGCGCTAACTCTCCAGAAAAAGACCTTAACCTCATTACAGTAAATCTATGTAGTATATGTAATAAAGTGACTGAACTGCATGCCTGGATATCTCAATGCTCCCCTGACATCTTAGCCATCACTGAAACCTGGCTTAAACTGAATATTATTGATAACAAAATTATTCCCCCTGGCTACAACATAATTAGAGTAAACAAGTTAGAAAAGAAACTGGCAGCATAGCTCTCATTTACTCTAACTTCTACACCATCTCTCATTTCATCAAGCCAATCCCAAATTTTCATGATTCTAAAATACTCCTAACCTTCCTAAATTTAAATAGGAATAAGAGCCTATGCATTGTCATACTATATATATATATATATATATATATATATATATATTTTTTTTTTTTTTATTTTACATTTATTTACCGGGAAAGTCCAACTGGGCCATTGGCCCATTTTCAGCAGAGGCCCAGGGAGAAAAGCTCCATTACAAAAGAATTTTGACAAGAGAAGAAATACATTATATACACATACAAGCATAGGTGAAGTGATTAAGCAATACATATTACAGACATATATGGTTCAGATATAAAGTGAATAACATGAAATTGCAAATATTATACAGGCAAATGATAACATGAAACAATACATTACAGGTAAAGAACAAGCAGAGGGAATATCAACAGAGTAACAAGCATGCTTCTGAGTACTACTCCAGTGCAATATAATTAGACTTGATATCTCATTGTAAGAGGTTACTTAAGGAAAAAAAAACATATCGTGTCATAGACTAGATAAGAACGCTTGAATACCCCCAGGCAACAATATACCTATACTAGAAGAGATTCTCTCCTGGACAAATACAATAATCTGTAACAAAGCCATCATCCTGGGTGATGCCAACATCAACTGGCTAACTCTCTTCCCCACTACCTTTCCTCCAACATAACCCTGTTTGGTTTTACACAGCTCATAAACTCCCTAACCAGATACAACAACAAGCATGACAAATGTACCATCCTCAACTGGATTTTGGTATCTGAACCCAGTAAATATAACTCTGAAGGTACACTTTCTGATGCTCTAAATGACCATCTCTCTGCTTACACCCAAAGGAAACATACTCATCAGACTAAATACCATAAACTTAACTAAAAATGACCTGTAACCTTTCTAATTTCAACCCTCGGTCATTCAGTGATACATTGCTGTTTATGAACTGATCTCCATTAAAAATCCTATCCCAGATAAAGCCATCAATCATTTCAACACAGTATTCCTGAACCCACTTAATAGTCTAGCCCCACTGAGTTAAAAGAGTCAAATCAAACCATGATTCCTGGCTTAGTAAACAAACCAAAAACCTTATAACGGATAGGGACATAGCTTGGAAATAATGGCAGAAACATAAAACAGCTGATCATCTTCTAACCTTCAGGCAACTTCATAACTTAGTCAAAAATCAAATAAATAACAACAAAAAGCAATACTATGTTCACCTTCAAACTAACCATAAGCACAACCCCCAAAAATGTTAGCCTTCTATCAATTCTATGCTGAATCCTAGTAGCAAAAAGACACTGTCTCCTACTAACTCATACCAACACACTGGAACCTTATTCAATACTTACTTTATAGAATGCATCTCCACTTAGCTATAAATTTATCAATTTCATCCAACCCCTTATCCCAAACTAATTCAATGTCTCCACACACCATCTCCCTGACAACCCATCCTAAGCAGTCTGCACCCAACCAAATTGCACACAAAACTTCCCCAAAGTCATCCCAAGCTAATGTCCTCCTACTTCTATGATAGACAATTACTTCTTAAACTGTTTTCTTCTCCAGTTGACAATCTTCCACAAGAATATCTTAAACTAGATGTTTATGCCATAGCCTACCTAGTTAGTGTCCTCATCAATAAATCTGTACTCTAATCCCATGCATCATTCATAGGTTCATAGGTGGGTACTAGGCTAATAGCCTTGGAGCCAATACA
Source organism: Protopterus annectens (assembly GCF_019279795.1). Lineage (NCBI taxonomy): Eukaryota > Metazoa > Chordata > Ceratodontiformes > Protopteridae > Protopterus > Protopterus annectens. The sequence continues at coordinate 111,297,710 of NC_056736.1, read as the reverse complement.
AGCCTAGCCCAAGAATATTCCCAGTCATCCTGTTGCCGGATGTTAGTTCTTTGTATCCCTATCTAGCAAGGCTGTTGAAATGATCTCCGGGGTGAATTTCTTGTTACCCATCCACTCGTCAAGATTTTTCTTGAAGAGGGCTAGTGAGGTGTTCTGCTTGACATGAATGGGGAGTTTATTCCAGAGTATGGGAAGTCTCTGGGTTAGGAATATGTCCCTCCAGCAGGTTCTGTTTATTTTGGTGATGAGGTTGAGGTCTTTGGAGCATGTGGTGTGGAGGGATTGGGACTTTTTCAGATGAGGCATGTCTAGCAACACTGGGTCAGACATGTCAAACATGTCAAACAGAGATTGCCTCTAAGTAGGTGGTATGAGATGAAGTAAAGCTGGAGTTTTTGAGTCTTTCTGTATAGGACATGTTTTTGAGTCCTAGGATCCTCTTTGTGAGGATTTTTTGTGGCCTCTCCAGCTGTTGCAGGTGTCTAGTGAGGTACATGCCAAATGGAGCATTGTAGTCTATAATGGGTCTAATGAGGGATGAGTAGAGAGGGATTATGACTTTTCTTCCTGGATGAGAAACCTTTTGTAATAAGGTGTGCCACACAGAAGGACTTTCTAATGACAGTAGCAACATGGTTGACGAAGGAGAAGTTGCTATCTACCTGTGTCCCTAGATCTCTTATCACATCTTGGGAGTTAAGAGGGCTACCGCCAATGTGGTAGTTAGTGATCACCATGTTTTTCCCAAAGGGAATGACAATGCACTTTTTAGCACTGAGCTTAAGACCATGGTTCTGGCACTAGTCGTTGGTCTGTTTGGGGCCTTTTTGTAGGATGTCTACATCAGCTAGAGAATCAATAATAGCTCCTAATTTGCAATCATCCACAAATTTGGTTAACCAGAGTCCCTTTGTGTTGGCCTGAACTTCAGAGAAGTAGATGCCAAACAGGAGAGGACCCAGAACAGATCCCTGTGGGACTCCACTTGTAACTGCCTGGTAATCAGATTTGGAGCCTGCTACTTTCACTGTGTGGGTTCTGTCCATGAGCCAGTTGGCAACCCATCTTATGATGTAGGGGTTAATGCCTAGGTAAGTGAGTCTGTCAATGATTCCTGAGTGGGGGATGATGTCAAAGGCCTTGGCTAGATTGAGGTAGGCTGTATGGACCACCTTGCCTTCATCCACTGCTCTGGTGACAGATTCGAAGAAGTCTATCAGGTTGAGCAGACCCAAACTTCGTGGTGTCCAGGGTTTGAAGGTTCCCTATATCTCTGTTTATAAGGTCCATAATGATGCACTCCATGGCCTTACAGATCAGGCTCATTAGGCTGATGGGGCGGTAGTTTCCACGGTCAGTAGTCGCTCCCCCTTTGTGAAGTGGAATGACTGTAGCGGTGCATCATTCGGTAGGAATAAAGCCTAAAGTGAGGCTATGATTGAACAATGCACTCAGGTGTGGTGCCAGTTCCCTTTGTAATTCATGTAGAACACAGCCAGGTATTTTATCAGATCCAATGGAAGCTGTGTTTTTGGCTTTGGATAATGCGGTTTCTACCTGTGCAGCCATGATATTAGGGATTTGGCATTCCCTGGGTATTGGGATGGACTCTTTAGTGGGTGAAGGGAGGGTAAAGTTTGCACTAAACCTGTCAGCCAAGATATTGGCAATATCTATTGGTTCAGTATAAGAGGTGCCATTGTGCAGTAGCTCAGACCACACCTGCTTATTGTTATGCACATTCCTGACATAGCTAAAGAATGCCTTGTGGTTATCTTTAGTATCTGTACCAATTTTGTTTTTGTAATTAGCTTTGGAGGATTTGATGAGGGATCTCAGTTTTTTGCTGAGATTTACAAGGGGGGGGGGGTTTACAGACTTGGGACTTTACCCTTTTCTGCAACAGTTTTTTTTCCTTCTGTTGTAGAGTTTGTTTATGGCAGAGGACCACCAGATTGGCTTCCTTTTTTGGAGGCCAGAATCTTGGTTCTGTTTGGTATGGCCTGATCCATGCACTTGTGTAAATGCTTCATACAGTGCCTTGGTGTACCCATTCCCCATTTGCATGGATGACATGAAGTTTGTCACTTCTGTCTTTAGAAGCTCAAAATTGGCTTTGTAGAAGTTCTTCACTGTGGTTTCCTTCATGGGGGGGGGGTGAGGGTGGGATGTGGATATCGACTGTGATTAATTTGTGGTCAGATCTAACTAGGGAGGAGTTGATTACTGGTGTAGAGCAGCAGTCACCCATGTTTGTAATGACCAGGTCGAGAATGTATCTACCTCTGGTAGGGGTGAGAATGAGTTGGTCCAGGGCACTGGAATTAATGAATTCCAAAAATTGTTGGGCAAATGAGTTGGAACAGGAGTAATTTTCCCAGCTAATGGAGGGGTAGTTAAAGTCTCCCAGTATAAGGGTATTAGGTTGAACCTTAATGCTTTCCAGAGTGTTCAGGAATGCAGAGTGGGAGTCTTGGGACATTGTTGGGGATCTATAGCAGGCTACAACCTGGATTGTAGTTTTATCCAGTGTTAATTGCACCTGAAGTATCTCTGATGTGTTATATTGGGCAACTAGCCTGGAGGTGTGCATATCTTTTATGAAGATGGATACACCACCTGCTTTGGGGCTTCAGTCCACACCTTATTTAGGGCTTCGGTCCTGATTTAGGGGCCAAAAGGTGTGATACGCATTGTAGCCTGGTAGTGCTGGGGTGCTCTCCGGAGCCTTGAACCAGGTCTCTGTTACTGTACAGAAGTCAAAGTTCTCCAGTTTAAGGAGTGACTCGAATGAGTGCTTGCGGTTGTTATGTGGTAGATTTGTCTTCAGGACATTGCCTAAAAAAGGCACTATGGGAGAGGCAAGAGCCTTGGCTAGTATCTGGAATCCTAGGGGTGACAGATGTAGGCCATCTATGGCAAAGCATCGAGGTCTGTCGATCATGTTGTCCCAGGCAGACAGATACTGGATCCCCTTTGAATGACACCAGAAACTTAGCCAGTTGTTGAAGTCAGTCATTTTCTGCTTATACTGTGGTATCATTCTGGGTGACAGTAGGATGCTACTCAGGGCTAGGGTCATACCTGCCTGGGCTGCAAGATCTGAGAGCTGATATGGAAAAAGACTCAAACCATCCTTCTCTACAAAGGTAGAAGCTCAACTGAAGTTGCTAACTTTTGTCCAATAGCAATATTGTTTCCCCCTCTCTAAACTACCAAGATAAATACATCACACCTAGTTGCTCCAACATATCCTGCAAGATCACTTGTTAACTCCTACTCAACATGGTTTCAACCTGGTCACTGTAAAACGTCTGCCCATATATTCTTCATGAATACAATAAACAGAGCAAGAAACACCGTAGACTACTACTGTTTCAAGGTCTCTATGGAATGTGTCTTATCATTTTATCCTTAATTGTGAACTGTAAATGTTGCTACTGTCTCAAATATATTCTTTGTTGATATATGTGGAACTTTTCTCATCAGGCCTCTACACAGACTTTCTTGATAAATTACAATGCGTAAGTAAATAAAAATATCTGGATATGTGTTATAAGCATTTGATAGATAAAGAAACGTATAAAATGATTGATAAAATATTTATGATACTGCAATAAAATATATTTATTATATAAGGGTGATAGATGAGGTTATTTTGATGAAAAGGATTTAAGTAGGAAGTTAATAGTCAATCACCCAAGAATAAGCACTTTCTATTGTCTTCTGAAAGTACATAAAGATATTAATTGTCCCAGAGAAGACCAACCCTGGGATTCAGTAAGGTTCCATGCAGGAATAGCTTATTCCTGCACAGAAGCAACCTTTTAGGAGTAGCACGGCAGAGTGCCATGCATAGTAATGAAGGCATGCTGCTTGTGCTCCTAAATGGACATGGAGCATGGACAAGTGCAGGGGGTGTGTCTGAGAGCAGAGCTCTCACAATACACACGCCCCTGCACTCAGGAAGTGCCGTTTGGCAATAACAATGAGCAAGAATGCTCATAGGAGGTTGCATACCTCCCAACTGTCATAGCATAATGTCTACACATTTGTTGCCCATACAGTTGGCCTGTACCCCAGTTGTACCCTAAATCACGGGATGATGTTAGGAATGAAGCCGTGAAATAATGGCATACATATGACTGTCATACACCAAAACCATCAGAAGACCTTTATTAAAACCAATCTTGTTACTCTAGCAACTGTCCCAAGTTTATAAGAGCAATAATTAAAATATGTCCATAGTTGGACCTCATGTTTTCAAGCTTTGTCCAGATAAAGTGAATTAAGAAGTTGAGAGGTGTGGGGGCTAGGTTGTCTGCCAAATGTGCAGATGCATGCAGGAATCCACAGCAATAAGTGAAACCTTTCCCTTCCAAGAGAAAATAGGAGTAATTTTTTTTTTATCAAACATTAAATTTAGCCGTAGGTGCATGGGTTTGCCCATTGCTTAGCTATGCATACTGTAGCTTAAATGGCACAAGAAGATAAATATCAAGATACATGCAAATGAAGCAGTATTGCAATAGTGTAGTGGTCAGGGCGTTTACCTTACAAGCAGTCATTCCTGGTTCAATTCTCACTGTAGTAAATTCCATTTTCCATGTCAAATCACTTTATGAACAATTTTTTTGTTGTATAACCTTCTAAATAACATATATTTGTGAACTGGAGTACTGCATTAAATGCAGATGTGAGTTGTCATTGCAAAAGTGCCCCATACAGTCTATGTACACATGAATCAGGGATACAAATCCAAGGTATAATATGCAATGAATGATAAATCCATAGAATGTCCAAATCCACAACCTTCCCAAGAGCAATGTTACATTTCTGTCTAAATTAGTGCAGGGGTAAGTGGGAGTAAGCACTTGTAAGCAGTAGTAAGTGGGTATAAGCCTGTTTGTGCTGGGGTAAGCAATGCGCACACAGGTTAAGCAATATTGAAACTAACTGTCTGTAAGGATATTTAACCGGAAGTTAGCATTGCTTACCGTCAAGCAAACCTGCACAAACCAGCTTACAATTGCTTAAAAGTTCCTTAATCACTCTGTATCCAATAGCCGCTGTTCTGCCCAGCAACAAAATAAACAGCCCTTGCAGGTCTTGAACCCAGAACCCTGTACACTATATTTACAGTAGTTAACCAGTAAGCCATTACAACTGTACAGAAGATTGAGGTATCACCAAACAGATCCTCACTTTAGGAAAATCAAAATTTACATGTGAAAGGAGCCTATATACAGTTTTATGTTGTATAACCTACTTCTTCTTCTTCTTTCGGCTTTTCCCGGTTAGGGGTCACCACAGCAGATCACCTGTCCACTCATGATTGGCAGTGGAGTTTTACAGTGTCGAGTTGCTAGCCCGGCGCCCAACCTTCCACAGAAGGCACACACATGCACACACTCACACCTAGGGCCAATTTAGAGTGTCCAATCCACCTACTACATGTCTTTGGGATGTGGGAGGAAACCGGAACACCTGGAGGAAACCCACGCGACCACAGTGAGGACATGCAGACTCCACACAGAAGGCACCCCAGCTGAGGATCGAACTGGAGAACCTCTTGCTGTGAGGCGACAATGCTAACCACTGCACCACCATGGCCGCCCTGTTGTATAACCTACTACATAATATAAATATGTGAACTGGAGTACTGCATTAAGTCCAGATGTGAGGTGTCATTGTAATAAAGTGTTGAAATCCCCCAATAAACACAGGGGCCCCATATAGTGTACATACACATGAATCATGGATACCAAACACATATATAACATGTAATGAATGATAAATCAATGCCAAACAGCAAATAGTGTGCAAATTAAACATTAAGCAGTGCTAAGCATTGCACACCCCTGCTTACTAGGTGCAAGCAATGTGTAGGCCAGCTAAATCAGTTTGCCCATTGGTATACCCCTTTAAGCAATACCAACCTTAGGTATGCAGGTTTGCTCATAGCTTAGCATTTTCAAAACTATCCAATCATGGCAAAGTGTGGGAAATCAGGCCTATTTAAACCCCACAGGTGGGAATACATCTCATAACTGGTTGCAGCTTCCTCCTGTAGGCACTATGACTGGTGTGGGTGAAGGATTACGCTTCCGGGTGCAGCGCTGGGGCATCCAGGAGTCCAAGATCATGGCAGGACTCCTTGTTAAGGACCATGACCAGAGACTACTGCAGGGCCAGTACCAGGGTTCCCAATATAAAGTGGAAGCCTGGGACCATCTCGCCCGTGACCTCAGCAGTGCCACTGGCATCCCTTGAACTGGTGAGCAGGTCAGGCATCACTATGCTGACCTGAAATTGAGAAAGAGGGAGGTCTTGGATCAGTGGATCCAAGAGGCTAGGCAGATGGGTGATGTCCCTGCCGTGTGTATCAGTCTACTACCTGTTTAATAATTGCCAGCTCATGTATATTATGGATAGGTATGGCTAAATATTCTTCCGATGTCTTTGACAGCGGCAGATGAGTGGGCTGTGAACCAGGAAGCCCATGGCTATAGACTGCAGAGGCTGCGTCATGAGGCAGTTTAGTAATAATCTTGCATGTACTGTCATGAAAAATAAATCTAAAAGTAGTAGAAAGTTAATTGCCAGTATAAAACCTGTATTGTGTATGACATGTACTGAATAAACCAGACAATATGGCAGGAAGAGTCTCATATAGGTTGTATGTAAATAAAATGTTAACAGCCTGGCAATAAAGGTCTAACTCAAATCCAGCCTCACACAGACCTATTGCATCTGCATACCCAACACATAAACACACAAAAACATACTCAGAGGCTATAAATAAAAATCTGCCTAAACAGCAAAGACCTCCTAAGCAGATATCCAAACAACAGCCACCCCTCAACAATACCCACAAATCACATATCTCACAAAATCAGTGTGCCTCACAGTCACAGCCCATAAGGCCAAACAACACACCAAATACTCTTGTTATAGGGGACTCTATCATCTTGCACACTGACGTCCCACTCACCAGACTGAACAAGGAGAAAGTCACTGTAAGCTGCCTGTTGGGTGCCAGGATCCGCCACATAACACAAGCACTCAGGTCACTCCAAAGCAAGTACAAGTATGACTCCGTCATTGTCCATGCTGGTGTGAATGACCTGAGTCGTACCTCCCTGGACTACATGAAAAAAGACATAGAGGAGCTCTCTGAGCATGTAGCCCAGGCTGGTATGTCCCTGACCTTGAGTAGCATCTTTCCCTCATCAAGAATGATGCCACAGTATAAAGACAAAATGATCAATTTCAACAATTGGCTAAAGTATTGGTGTCATTCAAAGGGGATCCAGTATCTGTCAGCCTGGGATGACATGCTCGACAAGCCACGTTGCTTCTCTAGGGACGGCTTGCACCTGTCACCCTTAGGCTTTCGTATACTGGCCAAGGCTCTTGCCACCCCCATAGTGCCTTTTTTAGGCAAGGCTCAAAGGACAAACCCACCTCCATAGACAACCCAAAGATAAAAAAACTAAAGGTAATGCTACTCAATGCCAGAAGTCTAAACCTCAAGATGCACGCACTCAAGACTCTCCTCAGTATGGAGAAAATCGATGTCTGTGCAGTAACAGAAACCTGGTTCAAGGCTCCTGAGAGCACCCCAGCACTACCAGGTTATAACTCATACCATGTGTTTCGGCCCCAAAACTTGGACCAAAGCACAAAAGGAGGGGGAGTATCTATATTCATTAAAGATACCTACACCTCCAGGTTAGCGGCACTGCACAAAGTATCGGAAACCATCCATGTGCAATTAACAGCGGGCAAAACTGCCTTTCAGTTTGTAACCTGCTACAGAACACCCTCCCTATTACAGGAACCCCACTTGGCATTCCTGAGAACACTGGAGAATATGAAGGTCTCTCCAAACACTATGTTATTGGGTGACTTCAACTACCCAAACATTGACTGGGAAAACTACTCAAGCCCAAACACCCTCGCCCAACGGTTCCTTGAATTTATAAACTCTACCACAATGGAACAACTGGTCACCACTCCCACAAGAGGGAGCAACATATTGGACCTGGTCATCACCAACATGGGGACTCTATGTTCCACACCAGAGGTAAACCCCTCATTGGTAAGATCAGACCATAAACAAATTTCCCTGGGCATCCATATCCCGTCCTCACCCCCAGCTAAGGAAATCACTGTAAAGAATTTCTCCAAAGCCAACTTTGCACTTCTCAAGACTGAGGTGGAATCCTTCAAAGCCCCTGGGCCAGAGGATAATACAGCCCAATCCACAGAATCCTTTACAAATGCATTCTATGAGCACCTGCAGGAATGCATGGATCGTGCTATCCCAAATAAAACCAAGACTCACTCCTCCAAAAACAGGAGACCGGTCTGGTGGACCCCGGCCATAAATAAGCTATACAACAGAAGGAGGAAGCTACTACATGACAGAGCAAAATCCCAAAAAGGGACGGCATCTCTGATCAGTATTAGCAAGAAACTTCGATCCCTTATAAAATCATCAAAGGCCAGTTTCGAAAGAAAAATTGCCCTAGACACTAAAGATAATCACAAGGCCTTCTTTAGTTATGTCAGAAACATGGGCAGAAACTCCCAGATATGCTCTGAATTGTTGCATAATGGTAAAAAATATACCGAACCTACAGACATAGCCAACATCCTGGCAGACAGATTCAGTGCAAACTCCCCCCCCCTTCACTCCAAAAGGAGCAAATGCCTATCCCAACTGAATGTAACCTCCCTGACATCACAGATGCACAGGTGAAAGCTGCCCTCTCCAAAGCAAAAAACACAGCATCTTTGGGACCGGACGGTGTCCCAGTCTGTGTCTTACACGAGCTCCAAGAAGAACTGAACCCTCACATTAAGTTACTGTTCAAACTTAGCCTTACTACAGGATATATACCCAAAGAATGGTGTACATCTACAGTGGTCCCACTCCACAAAGGTGGTGCCACAACGGACCCTGGAAACTATCGCCCAATAAGCCTGACTAGTCTGGTCTGTAAAGCTATGGAGTGTATTATCATGGAACTCATAAACAAAGACATTGGGAGCCTCCAGACACTGGACCCTACCCAATTTGGCTTTGTTAAGGGCAGATCTTGCCCCTTAAACCTAGTTGATTTCTTTGAAACAGTTACCAAAGCCATAGATGAGGGCAAGGTAGTCCACACAGCCTACCTGGACCTCGCAAAAGCCTTCGACACAATACCCCACTCAGGTATCATAAATAAGCTTACCAGCTTAAATATCAACCCCTATATCACAAGATGGGTTGCAAACTGGCTCAGAGATAGAACCCACATGTCAGAATCACAGGTGCCATGTCCGAATCCAAACCAGTTACAAGTGGCATCCCACAGGGCTCAGTTCTGGGACCTGTCTTGTTTGGTATATACTTCTCTGAGGTTCAGGCTAACACGGGGGGATTATGGCTGACAAAGTTCACAGATGACTGCAAACTGGGGGCCATAATTGAATCTCCAGCTGACACAAGCATCCTCCAAAAGGGTCTCACAGAGATGGATGCTTGGTGCCAGAGCCACGGCCTCATGCTAAATGCTAAAAAGTGCATAGTCATCCCCTTTGGGAAAAACAAGGTGCCCACAAATTACCACATAGGTGGTAATCCATTAAGTACGGAAGAAGTAATTAGAGATTTGGGGACCAACATAGATAGTAATCTCTCCTTTGATAATCACGTTGCCAAAGTGCTTCGAAAGACCTTCTATATAGCCCACCTTATCATGAAAGGGTTCGCATCAAGATCAAGAGAGGTCATTGTGCCCCTCTACTCGTCACTCATCAGGTCCATAATTGAATACAATGCCCCTTTTGGGATGTACCTTAGCCGACACCTGCAGCAACTGGAGAGACCCCAAAAGTACCTCACCAAGAGGATCATGGGCTACAAACAGATGTCCTATGCAGCTCGACTAAAGAAACTCCAGCTCTACTCAGTTGCTTACCGCCTGCTCAGAGGCGATCTATGCCTGACGTACAAAGCCATGTCAAACCCAGAATTAATGGACATGCTCCACCTCAAAAAATCCAAGTCCCTTAGAGCTACATGCCCCAGGGACCTAAACCTCAGCACAAAAATAAATAGGACATGCTGGAGGGACAGATTCATTTCCCAAAGGCTCCCCTCACTCTGGAATAGAATCGCAATTCATGTTAGACATAGCCCCTTGCTGACCCTCTTCAAGCGAAATTTGGACGCGTGGATGGGAAATCGCAAATTCACCCCTGGGATCTCTCCTGTGCCCCTGCTAGACAGAGGCACAGTAAACTAATCCTAAAAGGGTACCTTCTGTGACCTACTTTACAGAGGCACAGTAGGCTAATCTAATGGGGAGGTGGAAGCCAAATACACTCTGTCTAGGCTTATAAATGCCCTAGGGCAGATAGCCTAGTATCTACCTATGAACCTATGAACCTAAGCAAACCCACACAAACCCGCTTACAATTGCTTAAAAGTTCCTTAATCACTCTGTATCCAACAGCCGCTGTTCTGCCCAGCAACAAAATAAACAGCCCTTGCAGGTCTTGAACCCAGAACCCTGTACACTATATTCACAGTAGTTAACCAGTAAGCCATCACAACTCTACAGAAGATTGAGGTATCATCAAACAGATCCTCACTTTAGGAAAATCAAAATTTACATGTGAAAGGAGTCTATATACATTTTTATGTTGTACAACCTACTTCTTCTTCTTTCGGCTTTTCCCGGTTAGAGGTCGCCACAGCGGATCACCTGTCCGCTCATGATTGGCAGTGGAGTTTTACAGTGTCGAGTTGCCAGCTCGGCACCCGACCTTCCACAGAAGGCACACACATGCACACACTCACACCTAGGGCCAATTTAGAGTGTCCAATCCACCTACTACATGTCTTTGGGATGTGGGAGGAAACCGGATCACCCGGAGGAAACCCACGTGACCACAGGGAGGACATGCAGACTCCACACAGAAGGCACCTCAGCTGAGGATCGAACTGGAGAACCTCTTGCTGTGAGGCGACAATGCTAACCACTGCACCACCATGGTTGCCCTGTTGTATAACCTACTACATAACATAAATATGTGAACTGGAGTACTGCATTAAGTCCAGATGTGAAGTGTCATTGTAATAAAGTGTTGAAATCCCCCGATAAACACAGGGGCCCCATATAGTGTACATACACATGAATCATGGATACCAAACACATATATAACATGTAATGAATGATAAATCAATGCCAAACAGCAAATAGTGTGCAAATTAAACATTAAGCAGTACTAAGCATTGCACACCCCTGCTTACTAGGTGTAAGCAATGTGTAGGCCAGCTAAATCAGTTTGCCCATTGGTATACCCCTTTAAGCAATGCCAACCTTAGGTAAGCAGGTTTGCTCATAGCTTAGCATTTTCAAAACTATCCAATCATGGCAAAGTGTGGGAAATCAGGCCTATTTAAACCCCACAGGTGGGAATACATCTCATAACTGGTTGCAGCTTCCTCCTGTAGGCACTATGACCGGTGTGGGTGAAGGATCACGCTTCCGGGTGCAGCGCTGGGGCATCCAGGAGTCCAAGATCATGGCAGGACTCCTTGTTAACGACCATGACCAGAGACTACTACAGGACCAGTACCAGGGTTCCCAATATAAAGCGGAAGCCTGGGACCATCTCGCCCATGACCTCAGCAGTGCCACTGGCATCCCTTGAACTGGTGAGCAGGTCAGGCATCACTATGCTGACCTGAAACTGAGAAAGAGGGAGGTCTTGGATCAGTGGATCCAAGAGGCTAGGGTGATGTCCCAGCCGTGTGTATCAGTCTACTACCTGTTTAATAATTGCCAGCTCATGTATATTATGGATAGGTATGGCTAAATATTCTTCCTATGTCTTTGACAGCAGCAGATGAGTGGGCTGTGAACCGGGAAGCCCATGGCTGTAGACTGCAGAGGCTGCGTCATGAGGCAGTTTAGTAATAATCTTGCATGTACTGTCATAAAAATTAAATCTAAAAGTAGTGGAAGGTTAATTGCCAGTATAAAACCTGTATTGTGTATGGCAGTACTGAATAAACCAGACAATATGGCAGGAAGAGTCTCATATAGGTTGTATGTAAATAAAATGTTAACAGCCTGGCAATAAAGGTCTAACTCCTGGACTGCTTGTGTTTACTCTGGTAACATATGGTAATGTAGTGTTGCAATCTCTTAATAGTGCTGTTGTATTAAGCACTGTTACCCACACTGTGCTACATAAATAAAATGTGTAGGAATGTTTGTATATGACTGTTGTAATCACAAGAGGTCATATTGTACAACTGAGAGAGACTTAGAAAACAGTGAAAAGATAGACAACATAATCCAAATAGCACACTCAACTGAGACGTGAAGTGTTGTACTTGTAGCACACACAGCCATGGTTCAAATCCTGGGAGTGGTAGTAAGCTAATGCAGAATCATACCCCACAACTGTACAGATATTGTTAGAAAGTCCAGATAATTGGTGGAAGTCCCCTGCCTGTCCCCCTGTCCCCCTGGCAAATCAGTGGAATGATCCCAGAAGTTTAGGCAGCAAATAATGACATACAACTGATTGTCAGACATCATAACAGTCAGAAATATATCCATAAGAACAAACCTGTCACTCTAGCAACTCACCAAAGTGTTATGACAGTAATAAGCAAAGTATGTCCCAACTCCACCCCCATGTTGTGAAGTTATGACCAGAGTGTGTGCAGTAACAGAGTGAGACGTATGTGCATAATATTAATGTGGAATCTGGTAATATGTGTGACAACATTCAGGGAGTGTTAACAAACATTCCACCCACCCCACAGGTCTGTCAGATATGAAAACTGTGCCTAGAAATAAAAGATTGAAATCCAGGACTGGTACTGTTTAGTCTGGTATTGTATGGCATTGTTAGTGTTGTAGTTTCTTTGAATAATAACGTATTACTCATCACTGTCATCCACACTGTGCTACATAATAAAACTGTCTAGGAAACCCTGTATAAGAGTGTTGTAATTACAAGGTCAGATTGTAAGACACAGGAGACTTATAGACAGAATTCAGAGAAAAGATACAGAGCAATATCTGTATAACACACTCAACTGTGATGTACAGTGTTTTATTGTAGCACACACAGCCATGGTTCGAATCCTGGGAGTGGTAGTAAGCTGTATGCAGAATCATACCCCTCAACTGTACAGATCTGTCTGGATGTCCAGATAATTGTCCCATATCTGTTGGCTGTTACCCTATCTCCCTGGCATATCAACATGCTAATCTCTGATATTTAGGCAGCATTTAATGTCATATAACTGACTGTCAGGCCTGTAAATATTTGGAAAATGTCTATGAAAACAAACCTGTCATTATACAACTCACCAAAGGTTTATGGAGGCAGTAGTCAAAATATGTCCCAGTTTCACCTGCATGTTGTGAAGACATGTCCAGAGTGTGTGCAAAAAGATATGGATAGGTATGTGCATAACATCAACCTGGAATCTGGGAATATGAGTAGAAACAATCAGGTAGTGTTAAGAAACAATACCTCCACAAGTATACCAGGTAAGAGGTGTATACTGCAGGTAAAACACAGTTTATGTATATAGTTGTCTACATCCATATCACTGTCCAAACTAAGGTTATAGGGTAGTGTAATAATATCTGTAAGGTACAGATCACAGCACTGACTAGGAAAGTAATGAGAACTACAGGGATATACAAGTTGTTAATTGACATCTCCCCCCCCACCATATCTGCAACAATAAACTAAATATACAACTCAATCGGTATGTGCACAATTAAATCTACTTTTGGGACATATGTCCTATTGTT